>NC_079437.1:14658571-14853571 GCF_903798145.1 Danio aesculapii | reverse complement strand
TGGTCAAAATCCGAAAACGTGGTAAAAATCAGACGAGGGCTTTTCTTTTTCTGGACGGCTTTTGTGAATCGTCGTTGGTTGGGTTTAGGGACGGAGGAGGGTGGGTCAGCCGATTGGCCGGTCGCACGGTCAATCATTCTGTCATCCAGGCAGACAGGCGGAAGGTCGTTCGACAGCAGCCTCTAGCGGGTTTACGCGAGAACTGCGCAGGAAAAAGCGCGCACAGCGGCCTCTCGCGGATTCGCGAAAACAAAAACTGCAAAAATACGTAGCTCCCGGGACGTATTTCGCGGTCTCCAGAAGCGTCCCCGGGACTACGTTCTCAGAATGAGACTGGGTTGCTTATTGTCGTTTTAGAAATTGTGCCATTTTTACAATTTTCAAAATATGTCACCCTGAATCACAAAACATAAAAGTTTAGACTGGTTTTGTGATCCAGGGTCACATATTTTGAAAATGTCAATAAATGAAAAACGACCTCATTTCTAAATAGAAAGTGAAAACATAATGACTGAGAAATTATTCTACTTGAAATATTATGCAGAAATAAGGTAAAAAGAAAACACCATGTTATCTTTTATGAAGACAGTTCCCCTTATAGATACGTTCTAGGTCTTCCAATTTTTTTTGCATCAGGAAAGGTGAGTTTCTGATGATAAGTTAATCAGATACAACCATAATTTAATACACACAAGATACAATCAACAATTATATGGACTGAAGTCCATGTAGAGCACATTAGGTACAGATATCTTCTCTATGTAGTGTGTATTTACATAGCATTTATCATGTATGACCATATACTCAAAGCACTTCACAATCAGTGGGGGGGGGGGGTCTCTCTACACAGTGTGCAGCATCCTCTTGGATGATGTGACGGCAGCCACAGGAAAACGGCGCCAGTGCGCTCACCACACACCAGCTATAGGGGGAGTGGAAAGACAGTGATAGGGCCTATTCAGTGGATGGGGATGATTGGGAGGCCATGATGGGTAAGGGCCTATGGTGGGAATTTGGCCAGGACATCGGGGTTACACCCCTACTCTTTACGAGAAGTGCCATGGAATTTTTTAATGACCACATAGAGTCAGGACATCGGTTTAATGTCTCATCCGAAAGATGGTGCTCACTGATAGTATAGTGTCCCCTTCACTTTACTGGGGCATTGGGACAATATATATATATATATATATATATATATATATATATATATATATATATATATATATATATATATATATATATATATACTGTATAAATTAAAAGTAAAATTTGTTAAAGAAAATGTAGAATATTTAGTTTTTCCATAGATGTTCGGCCATTCCTTTATAGTCTGTCTGTTAATATGCTCCGTTTACACTCTTTGCCATATAAAATCATTGCAGTGCAGTTTATATGCAAGTCCAGAGGAGCGATGAGCTGAATAAAAAAAAATAAACTGTTGCCCATCAATAGTGTTGAGAGTAATGCATCACAAGTAACTTGAGTTACGTAATCAGATTTTTAAAAGTAGCTAGTAAAGTAACGCATTACTTTATAATTTCCAAGAAAATATCAGAGTATCATAATTTTTTTTAAAAGCCTGAAATTTAATCCCTTCACGTCATTTTTGGTGTAAAAGTGCTTTACTTTTTTTCAGAATATTTTTTATAATAAGCAAGTTCTTCCCAGTAATGCATTACTTTTCTTAAAAAGTAACTAAGTACCTTATTTAGTTAAAAAAACACACACAATAATGTGTACAATATTACTTCTAAAAGTAATTTTCCCCAACACTGCCCATCATGCATTTTGGAACAAAAACCAGCCAATTTCAGTTTCTGCCTGGTCTGACTATTTTCAGATATACTGTACAGAAATTTCAGCCTTGACTGTATATTATATCCTTGGACTCATAATGATGTTGATATTATATTATTTAATATCCCCTTTGTGCGTATCTGTTCAAATAGGGCCAAATATGGACATAACAATCAATACCACAAATGCTTTATTTGAAGGATAAATCCAAATATTCATTAAAAAAAAGCAAAAAAGCAGAACGAGAGAGCGGAGACAAAGCAGAGAGGTCACAGACTCACCCGCTCACCACAGCTGTTCTCCCTCAGGGAAGATCTGTGTGGTTCAGGCTCACTGCTCAAGGTAATTGTGTCTGCGTGTGTGTGTGAGAGAAACGGAGAGTTACATTCATTGAGTCTATTAGCACTTGGATGACCTTTTATCGAGCAATATATCAGGCAGTATTAGACGCTGAACTACATATATGGATGGGCTAAATGTTGGTACGGTATCGGTTATTATGTTTTCTTTTTTTTGTATAGTAAATTAAGGGATATTTATTGGTGCCGATTTCTTACTTTTTTCATTTAGAATATTTTTAGAATTTCTATTTAGATTTTTGTGTCATCTATCTTTCATCAGAGGTTAATTATTGTAATTAAATAATACTGTTGAATATAATCCTTTGCGAATCTCAAAATGAATATAAATTTTTCATAGAAACCCTAAATTCAAAAGTACCATTTTTAATGGTTGATCAGACAATTATTCAGTCAAATGGTCTCATTGTAATAGGGCGCATTTATTGGTAGCCATGTAATTATGATAATAACACCGCTATAGACATGCACTACCAGTCAAAATTACACTGAAACCTGAAATCATTCATGCCCCTTGCAAATTCTGACTTAAAACATTTTTATTCAAATGTAAATAAAAGCTGAGAAGTATTTTTTTACACAGTGATGCCTCTTGTACATCATCTTATTATCTTTTGGGAGATGTCTGTGAAAAACTTGCTTGCTTATTGCATAACTTTTAAAGGGCACCTATTTCACCCCTTTTTCCAGATTTAATATAAGTTTTGTTGTGTCTCCAGAATGTGTCTGTAAAAACTCCCTCTTGATCACGTTTGATGATGATTGATGATCCTATCGAACTGAACACACCTTTTATTCCCGGTTGCTTTGCGCACGTCCTGTCTTGTTGATATGATTATATGCGTTACTACGGAGACATGTCAATACGTAGCCGTCAATCAATATTGGTGGGCGGGGGGACCGCACTCTTACATCAAATTGCGGTCGGTCTGAAAACCACTCTAATTGGTCCACTGTTTTTATGTTGTTAAATTAAAAAAAAAAAGGACTGGTGTGTTTATATCACCCAATATGACGGTCTATACACTATACCTACACATATGTCTCTACAAACAGCTTGAAAAGTAGATTTTTCACCATAGGTGCCCTTTAAGTCAGAATTTGCCAGAGGTATTAATAAATCCCTAATTATTGTTAAGGTGTTAATGTATTAGTATTATTAAGTAATATATAAGTATTGTTACATGTTAATATAAAACACTTATAAAAAAGTGTTTTGCGTTTGAAGGTTTGCATATATAGATGACGAGGAAGACACTCTTTTATCTCACTGACACATTAACCAACACAAATACTGTGCATTTAAAAGTGTGCTCTACACAAGTGAGTGGGCTTGACAAACCACCTGTAGAAACTCTCTCTCGAAAAAAAAAAAAAACTCTAGATATCTTATGCCATATTCACACTAGCAGCAACTTTGTAGCTGCCTGTTCTCTGGGTGGTGAATAAAGTCGCTAGTGGGCGTTCCTACCTTGAGGTTGCTTAGGTAATGGGAATATTCATCGAGATCGAATAAGTTTATGTGCTGCTGAAAGTAAACATTGTTCAGAGATAACAATAAAAATAGAATTAGAAGATAAAATGCATAATTACAAAGATGATCAAGTCAAGTGAAAGTGTGTTCTCTGGCATTGCTGCTTTTATATGTGTAGGTCTACAACAAGGAGAATACAACTGGTCTCTGTGGGAGCTGAGAGAGGATCACGTGAGCTCTACTGATGCTCGTGACTTCACATGATTTCAGCTGGTGCACATGATTTCTATTGGCTGTCGTTCAAGAAAGTTGTTTCTTCGTTTTCGTAAAGTTGAAGGCTTCTCAACTTTGTTGCTTTGCTCGACACACCCACATCCATTGCCAACGGACGCTGTCGCTAGTTTAGACGGAGGTCACCAGAAGTCACTCTCTCTCCATTAAAATGAATGGTCGCTTGTCACTTTGTCGCAGCAAATTCACTCTAGCACTAGACAAGGTTTATACTTCTGAGCCGAGTGATCGGCGTAACCCACGGCGCCTGCCTTGCGCGTTGCTGTGCATTTATACATCTGCGTGTGTTGTTCGTTTTGCTCTGCAATAACACTTCCAAGCTGGCAGTAGGTGTTTATGTTCCTCTGTGTCGAGTTTCTTTGCTGGTGTTTTATTTTTTCTGAACACTAACTTAATGTACATGTGGCTCAAACTCGCTTATTTTGAGGTGGGAACTGGCAGACGTGCAACAACTTTATTCATAAGGTAAACACAAAACAAAACTTTCCATCTGGAGCTCCTTCACGGGACTCGACACTTGTAAACACTCGCTCCAACTGATTTGCGCGACTCACAGTCGTCAGCGCTACCAAGCTGACCAATCACAGAGCTTGTGCTACATGTTGTTGCGACGTGTAGTTAGATTTTTTGAGAGGTGTGTGTCAGTGATGGCCACGGCGAGGGGTATGCAGCCACGCGAAAGCTGCGACGGAGCATACCCATGTGCTTGACGCAGAAGTATACATCAGCCTTTACTTTGTATAACTAGCACTTCTTGTGTGTATTGCCTCTTCTTGTCGAATCGCTGAATGCCTCCTTAGTTGTAAGTAACTTTGGACAAAAGCATCTGTTAAATGACTAAATGTAAATGTAATTTTGGCCTTGAGTGTATATTTTCATATATACACTCAATATATCAGTATATTTCTTTTCATAGCTGCCGATAGATTGAGTCTAGTAGCACTTGGATGACCTTTTATCAAGCACTTGTGTCCAATACTACACTGAACATGCTCTAATAATGCTTTAAATACCAAATCAAAATCAACCTTTTCTGTAATTATCTGGCACTTATATCTGTACCTCTGTTTGTGTGTCCACAGAGTCTGTGAGCTGTGCAGTGCGGGACGCTGTCTGCCCCGTTGTCATCAGACGTCATGAGCTGGAGCTTCCTGACGCGTCTGCTGGAGGAGATCCAGCACCACTCCACGTCGGTGGGGAAACTCTGGCTCACCACGCTAGTTGTGTTTCGCATCGTGCTGACCGCGGTGGGCGGCGAGTCTATATACTACGACGAGCAGAGCAAGTTCATCTGCAACTCGGCACAGCCGGGATGTGAGAACGTCTGCTATGATGCCTTCGCGCCGCTGTCCCACGTGCGCTTCTGGGTCTTTCAGATCATCCTGTCCTCCCTGCCCTCTTTACTGTACATGGGCTATGCTGCCAATAAGATCTCCCACAGAGAGGATTTACGGGGCGGCTCGGGGGCTGGGGCTCCATCCACAGGAGATTCGGCAGGGGGCGGATACACTCAACGCAGGCCGCGAAAGATGTACTTTGGAGCACGGCAGCATCGGCCAGGACATGAGGATGGGGAGGAAGAGCGAGAAGATGACCCCATGATCTACGAAGTGCCTGAGATAGACACCACACGTCGGGAATTAGTGCCACCGCGACCTAAACCCAAAGTGCGTCATGATGGGCGTAGACGCATTCAAAACGACGGCCTGATGCGAGTTTATGTGCTACAACTGTTGACGCGATTTGTTCTAGAGGCCATTTTTCTGGCAGGACAGTATTTGTTGTATGGTTTCCGCGTGGAACCTGTTTTTGTGTGCACGGATGTTCCCTGCCCGCACCGGGTGGACTGCTTCATCTCACGCCCCACCGAAAAAACCATCTTCCTCAGAATCATGTATGGCGTCAGCTGCCTGTGCCTGCTGCTAAACCTGTGGGAAATGATTCATCTCGGTGTGGGAACCATCAGCGATGTTTTGCGCAAACGAAACGCGGCAGCGAGCGATGATGAGTATCAGCTCGGCCTGCTGGCATCCGGCGGCGTTTCGGTTGGTGTCGGCGGGCCTTCACTTAGTGAAGGAGAACCTGGAGGTGGAGTTGGAGGTGGTGTTCGAGAGGCGGATTACGTTGGTTATCCCTTCTCCTGGAACACCCCATCTGCGCCACCAGGGTATAATATCGTGGTGAAACCTGAAACAATGCCCTACACAGACTTGAGCAATGCTAAGATGGCGTGCAAGCAGAACCGTGCAAACATCGCCCAGGAGGAGCAGCAGCAGTACGGCTCCAATGAGGACAACTTCCCATCTGCAGGTGAAACACGGCCGCCACCTATTAACAAAGACGTGATACAGTTGGAGGCGGCCATTCAGGCCTATACCTTGCAGCACCATGCTAGCAATAACCACGATGAACTGGACGACACTAACGATATTGACGAGAAGCCTCAGAGCAACATTACTACAGCGCCACAGAAGGAGCGAAAGCAACGGTCCAAGCATGGGAAATCCGGGAGCGCTGGAAGCAGCAGCAGCAGCAAGTCAGGAGAAGGAAAACCATCTGTCTGGATCTGACATCCGCACGCACACCTGAAGGTTACACTCGGCTGGCACGCTCTCGTGCAGTTCTACTTGCGTTTTCAGACACAAAACACTGTGTGCAATTAGAAAATATGCTGTATGTCTTTTTGAAATGCTTTCAGTGCCTTAGAAAAACTCCAAGAATGAGACTAATTTTTCTTGATCTTCCTAAAGTAATCCTGTGCTCTCAAGATTACATATGAAAACATAACCCCCCACCAAAAAACAGTTGTGATCAATGTTTGGAACTTTAGCAAGTTGCGAAAGTCTTCCTGTCGGACCCCTGCGGAGTGATTATGATGACTCTACAATCCGATTCCAAGCCAGCCAGTCTTCCTGTTTTCCAGAGTCAAACAGTAACTTTTACATCACAATGCCAAGCTATAACAATGCAACGATGCACCGGTGCAGTGGTGGTACACTGTGGTCTTCAAGACCCAAAGAAACTGAACAGTCCTGTGAAATAAGCTGTAAATCTACATTTTACAAAACACACACATATTTTGTTTTGGTATCTATGGGTGTTACAGAGGTATCAGTGCAATGTTTAGAGATCCTCAGCGTTTTGAGATCTCTGTGGTATTTCTTGTCCACCTACTTTTTTGTTCTTGTACCATCCCCTACTGGTCAAGAAAGCAGTTGCAGTCTAGTCTTTTTCAGCCGGATGAAAACATACAGGCTCCCATGGTTTTTGGGATGAAATTTCAAAAAAGGGTTTTCCTGGCCCCAGCCCCTAAAAAAGAGAAATGGATAGCACTTTAGTTTAAGTAACAATTCTCACTGTTATCTAGTGGCTTATTACCTTCCTATTAGTAAGATATTGACTGTTTATTTGTACTTATACACTGTAAACCCTGCTGTTGTCATTACTAAAGATATTAGGTTAATATAACTTGACATTACTTAAAATACCAAGTTTTTGGCATCAAAACTTAAACAGGTCTGTTTAACTTAATCATTAGGCAGTAAAAAACTGTTAATTATTATTGTTCTCTGAACTTAACTGTTTCATTTCTATAAACTGAGTCTCTGTTTAAAACAGGGGTGTCCAAACTCGGTACTGGAGGGCCAGTGTCCTGCAGAGTTTAGCTCCAACTTGCTTCAACACACCTGCCAGGACGTTTTTATTACTAGTAAGTGCCTGATTAGCTGGTTTAGATGTATTTGGACACATTTACACTGTCAGGTCTTGATGCTCAATTCCGATTTGTTGCATTTAAGTTATCTGTAATTAAACATTTAAGTTAATTCAATAAAGAGACCACATTAGGTCAACTCAATTAATTGAGTTTTTGATTTCCCATTTCTCAAATGAACTGAGGGAATCACTTTCCTTAAATCATTTGAGTAGTCTTCATTTATTAGGGTTTACAGTGTAAAGTTCACATTCTGCATGATCCAACACAATCTCACGGCAATTCGTAACTTTTTGATTTAGTGGCTAATACGTATGAATTCGTACAATCTAATTCGTACATTTTCGTACAATTTGCTCATCACCCAATGACGGTTAGCTTTAGGGGTGGGGTTAGGTGCCACGCCTCCTTTTTAAAATCGTATAATTTCGTACGACTGAACTTGTACGAATTCGTACGAATTAGCCACTAAACTGACAAAATGTAAAATACTTGCGTTTTCTCGTGAGATCAGGCTGCATGATCTTATTTTCTACATGCTTCTTACCTACATAAACCCAACTACTAGCTTAACTATTAGTAGGCATAAAATCATTGTTTCAGGCAAGATTTAAAGTTAATGGTTTATTAAAAGTGAGAATTGCACCTTAAATTGAAGCATGACCAGGAAATAAGTTTTAATGCTAGTGCTCTCTTTTTTCTGTTTGTTTTTACTAATAGAAATTACTTTTATTTATTTTCATCCTCATTGGATTGATTGGTTATAAAGTGTGGGATCCCTATACACTGTTTAAAAAATGAATGACAGAAAGTTAAGACTTTGCTTTAACTTATTTAATACGCCAGTCAGGATTCAACTTAATTTTTTAAGCAGTACAAAAAGGCAACTAACATTTTTAGTCAGATTTGATTGATGTAAGTTGAGATGACTATACAATTTGATTTGATTCAACAACAAAAAAAATGAAGGCAGCAAGAATTTTCTTTTTACAGTGTACATTTAGCTACATATGAATATATTTTTTATTTCCGATTGACTTCCCAGAGAGTGAACGTGTGTTTATGGGAATGTTTTTACAGAGCCGATCCAAGTAGCAGGTCTAACTTGGTCCGACTGAAATTTGGGAGTTAAACAGAGACACTCTCCAGATCATGCATTAATATATATATATATATATATATATATATATATATATATATATATATATATATATATATATATATATATATATATATATATATATATATATATATATATATATATATATATATATAAGATACACACGTTCACACATACACACAACGAACACTGTGTGAAGAGTCTTCCGTTTTCTCTCTTACTGCCACATTCCGACTTGCAAGACTTTTGCCTTTATGTGGGATGTTTCAAATTTGTGACGATTGCCATGGGAGACCAAATACTGTTTGTCACAAAGACATCAAGCTACTATGCAGTCTTGCAGACTGAGGAAAACACGCCATAAAACACCGCTGTGTGTGCCTGCGTGTATGCGTGTAGCTGAGGACGAGGTGGTGCTGGAGTGATTGCATGAATGCATGAGCAATATTCGATTATTGATGAAAAAGCAAGGAAAAAAAAGACAAACCCTTTACATATCAGCATTTCAGCAGTGTTTATTGATGCTGAAGATTGTGGCATTAAGATTCGTGGTTTCTATTAGCGAGACTTGACTTGTATGTATTTATAAACATTGATTGCATTTCTTTTTTAATTCGCTTTTTTAATACATGGGGTATTCTGTATTATACAGTGCCCGTATGATTTGATTATTACGAACGTGGGTTTTTTGTAGGATTTTTGTATTATTATTTGGTTGCCTTTAATTCTAGCGAATCAACAAAACTATTTTATGTAGTCAACCAGTGCAAATACCCCCCTTTTTTGTAGCTATAATCGATCCTTTCAAATACAATTTTGCATGGGAGGGAAAATAGGAATGTTTTTGGGGGGAATTGCCGCAGTGTTCTTTCCAATGGAAAACGTTAAACAGAAATGATTCTGCAATGTATCTATTTTGACCATTTGTGTGTGGGTGCGTTTGGACTTTCTTGCAGCTTTCGATTGAAGTGCTCCAGATGAAGGGAGTATATACGAGACCCCTCTGCCCCGCATCTGAGCACCCAACCCAGTCTCATTGCAGTTTCTTATATAGGTTGTTTTCACATGACGCGCGAAATTCAGATGAAGGGCAGGAAGTGATTCTTCTACAAAGGTATCGCTATCAAAACATCAAAATGTTTGTTTAATGTTGTTTATAATTGTTTAAATCAGCCAAAATTAGAAATGTCAAACAGCTTTTATAGACTTCCAAAAATTTTTGCTCATAAATGGGAAAAAAAATTCAAGAAATTGACTGAAAAATGTTAAAAAACGTGGCGTGTGTACATTTTTTCAATGCATTCATGTGTGCAAACGTTTTTTGAACGCTATAATTTGCTTGATAGCAGTAATAAAGACAGGTCTAACTATGTGTATTATATGTTAATGTATTAAATAAAAATCAGATACTACAAACACCATCACACTTACAGGGTGCTTTCACACCTAGACTTTAGTTTCGGAACCTGGTGCGTTTCTCCAGTTAGCGTGGTTCGTTTGGCATATGTGAATCCAGCAATTGCGCTCGGATCCACGGCAAAACAATCGGTCCAAAATCGTCTGAATGAGGTGGTCTCGGCTCGATTGAAATGAACTCTGGAGCGGATCGATTGTACTGAGAAAGCGATATGATCCAAACCAGGCTATATCACAGTGTATTATGGGTATGTAAAAGGCATATATGCGGCTATAAGAAGAGAGAATTATGAGTAGGGCGGGATGTCATCATTCCCACCGGTAAATGTGCGTTTCATGTTAAATATGAAAGTGAAAGCATGTTAACTATTAACGAGAGCTGTTTATACATTGGGAAAATTGACCAAACAGCAGTCTTGGTTTATCTGTTATTTCTCTCTATAATGTAAAAGCCTATAATGCATAAGCCAACTGCTATGTATGAGAAAGTTTTACCTCTGATTTATATTTGGTGATGTCTGTGGGTGTCACCATTCAAAATTAAAGCCCAGATTTCCGCTTATAATGACTTATTGCTCATCGTCATAAATTAAAATAAGGACGCATGACAGTTGAGCCGGACTCTGAAAAATAAACCGTGGATCTCTGACCAATGTGAGGAGAGTTTACTCGCACGTGACAACATTGTAACAATTTTAATCCTTGATTTGGAACAAAAGAATCGATCCACATGTGTGAAAGCACCCTTATAAAAATCCAGGAGAACATGCATAACTTACCCTGCCATGTAACTGCTGCAATGAAATCTCCATCTCCTTTTTTTTCTGGTTCGTTTCCATGTCTTTACTAGCGTTTCGGCAGAATAAACAAGCCTAACCTTAACTTCAAGATGTGCAGCAGAGTTAAATATTGATGGGAAGTCGAATGAACGGAAAAGAAAAGCTGCTGTTGCGAGCAGAACTAGATGGTTATTATTGTGGAGCGCTGTTTGCTCGTCTGTAAACAATACTGTAACGTAAAATCTGGTGCATTGTGATGGTGTATAGTGTAGAAAACTGTAGCCTATTGAATCATTTGTTTATTAATACAGCTGTGTTGTACCACAGCCGTCATATAATTACACATGACAGTTTAATTCTAGTAAACACTATAGCATTTACTATAATATTTTTTCATGTAATAGCTTACAGTATATACCGCCTCGATGACAGGCAAATATATTTTAGTTTAGTAAAAAAACTCTGTCCTTTTCATAATATAGAGATCATACATTTTCTACTTAAAATATCTACCTTTAAAATATGGTATAAATCGTGAAAATATGGACTTTCCTCTATGTTTTCCATTCAGTTTTTGCTTCCTGCCCTCCATCTGAATCCCGCACGTCACCAGAACCACATGATTGCAAACAACCTATAGTCACGGAATTTAATCTGTCGATTTGTGTTCACAGACATGATTTTATACGTTACTCAACTACTGGTGGAAAGAGTGCTGAAAAATCATATTCAAGTAAGATGTAGTGCCAATAGAGTAAAAGTATATCTGCTGTTAATATTACTCAAAGTATGAGTAAAAAGCCCTTTTAAAAGCACTCAAGAGTAGTGAGTATTACACTGCTGATGTGCCAGGGATGTGTAAACGTAACATTCTGTAGTGCATTTAGTGATTGCTTAAGGCTGTTTCACAGTCGACATCCTTCATTTTCTCATTAGTGACATGGAGTCTATAGACGCACAGTCTCTAGGTCGCTGAGTGAATAGATTTTGGCTTCTTCTTGGACACTTTTAATGCTTCCAAACACTTTGCTGAATATATAAAGCGCCCATGTCATGAAGTTTAGTATGATGCGATTTACTTTCTATGTACGATTTGATTAGACAGGAAACGCAGGACTGATTTGTCTACTCAGCCAATCACAATAGACAAGAAAATAATAATGTAGTGACTGCAGGTTGAAGGAAAATAGTGGAGTAAATGTATAGATACAGCACTAAAGATGCACTCAAGAGAAAGTAAAATGACACATTTTTAATACCCTGCAGGCACAGGACATCAACATGACAACATATTGACGTTGTACTCCAACATACCCCAACGTCATGGGGACATTGGATTTTATTTGGAAATGAAAATCAGGTTGACGTCAGAATCCAACAATCAACGTCAATGTCCAACCTAAAATCAACCAAATATCAACATTTAATCATGTTACACCTTGACATTGTGTGGATTTGGGTCACTTTCCAACACAACCTAAAATCAACCAAATATCAACATAATTTGACGTCGTTATTGGACGTCAAAATAACGTTATCCTTAGACACTGGCTAGGCATTGAATTTTGGTCACTTAACATCATGATCTAAATCTAACCTAATATTAACGTCTTATGATGTTGTGTGCCTGCTGGGTAGTTAGTAAATAACAATTCTTAAGAAAAACTGCTCAATTACAGTCATTTGAGTAGTTGTAATTTGTTATTTTACACCAATGTACTCGACACCTATTGTTTTTTAATCTGGAATATCTTTCGTGCCAACACATTCCCACTCCTGACAGTCAAAATGATATTATTTACACCACACTATGAGCACGTAACCCAGCTCCTAGCCCTAATCCTAACCATTTGTCAGTAAAAAAACACAGGATAGCATGCAGGCAACTGATACCAATGTTATCACTCAATTGAATGGGCGTTATCAGTGGTTATCAGTTGATAGATATAGGCACAGAAGGCTGTTATCATCCATCCACATGGTTAATTAGCTATAGATCCCATATGGATGCGGCCGGAAGTTAGCGAGAATTATTTATATTGTTTATAAAATTTTCCATTAATTTTATTTTATTAATGTCTACCCCAACCCTAAACCCAACCATCACAATAATGTAAAAACAGATCAGGAGCCTAGTAGGCGCAGAAGGCCCCTACTGGCCCATATCTATCAGCTGATAACCACTCAATCCAGTGATAACATTTGAAGCGGCTGATGCAGGAATAAGTGCAGTCACAATTTACTCAAATGACATAAATATTTCTAAACTTGGAATATTTCTGAGAGGAGTAGATATGATGATTGTTTTCATCTGCAATATAGCTCAGGTACCAAACGCTGTCTGTGACAAACTCAAATATGGCCGCCAGAAATAAATGTTACGTCAGTTTTGGTTGTCATGTCAAGCTAATATGCAAGAGTACACTGTAAAAATGCTGGCATCCACATAATTCCTTCATATTGTCTTAACACAAATCAATTAAGTTAACTTAATTTGCCTACTGCTTTTTTCAAGTTGTTGAGAAGAGGGTACATGCGAGGTTAAGTGCTCCAAAGTACTTCTGAAAGCATATTCATGACTAGTCGGGAGATACGAAAGATACCGTTTAGTAAAATACAATATCTTAAAACTCATGTTGAGGAACACAAGTAAAAATGGCTATTATTGAAATACCTTAGTTAATGGTCATGTTGAGGAACTTTGTGTCTGTGAACAAGGATTTTGTGACTAACAGATTGTCGTGAGACTGGGTTGAAGGACCACAGTGCGTGTTTACGTTTTTAAAGTGTCAGAGTAAGCCGAGGCGATCCTTTAGAACAGCCTCTCGTCTACTTTTGTCAGCTGTCTGAAGAAGAGAAACCGAAGTAGTAAGCTACTTTACTTCAGACTCCTCTGACACATCGCTTTTGAAAGCAAAGTCTTCTCAGCAGGTCACAGTGAAGTCTGAAGAGTGTGTGAGTGAGCGTGGACGCATGCGTTTCTATTTATTGTCCTTTCCGGGTTATCTTTAAGCCACTTTAAACCTTAATGTGTTTGATAAGACCTTTGTTTGTCCTGACTGGTATGTGTTTCTATAAATGTTGTCACTGTGTTTGAAAACGAGGGAGAAAAAAATAATGCTTTTAATGTGCCAAGCTGGATTGTCCAGCGATGTACAATTATTTCCGATTTTGGAAAACCCTCTCTTTGGATTTGGAAATGCATGTTCAGAGCTATTTTGTTAATAAAATGAAATAAATAGGAATGGTGTGCGTCTCTGGGAGAGAATATGTGCATTTGGCATTCAAAGGCACCCACGTCCAATGTTTCTTTGCATGTCATAGACATGATTTTGATGGTTCATGAAAGGGTCAGCCTATTATTCATCCCTATCTTGACGGATGATGTGTTAGCATGGAGGAAAGCAGGGGGCGAGTCACGTCTGTCTGTCTAACTCACGTCCAGGACATCAACTGTTTCTTGGAATTTGTCAAATCAGGTTTTCTCATGGAGTGGAATCCATACGGCATCAGATTGCCTCGTTAACCAATAACAGCTCTGCAAAAAAATAATAAACATTCGTGTCAAAAGAGATTCCCAATGGGAATGTCTTTCCCTTAAAAGGGGGTAACACAGATGCAGAAAAACCGGGTTGCTAGGCCAACAAGAGCAGAATCCCTTGAGTGTTTGCAGAACAGCTTGCAGAAAAACAGAAGTGTGTTCTGCTCTCCAAACCACTCATCCTCTAGGATGAAGGGAACAGAACACTTTTCACTAAAAGTAACACTAATACACAGAGTCCTACACTCTCAGAAATAAAGGTATGTGAGCTGTCACTGGAGTGGTACCTTTTCAGAAGCTACACATTTGTACCTAAAGGGTCCCTATTAATACCTCAAGGATACATATTAGTATTTAAAAAGTGCAAAAGTATACCTTTTAAATGTTTTAGGTACGAATATGGACCCTTTAAGTACAAATGTGTATCTTTTGAAAAGATACCACCCCGGTGACAGCACATGTACCTTTATTTCAGTGAGTGTATAGACAGTAGATGGGTTTCCATCATCCTGTTACTCACATTTACTGCATATACTTCATGAGAAATTAGTGATTTCAAATTTTAAAAAAAAAACTTAATCCCTTCATTTTGTAAGCGACTGTAACATCAATAACTACTTGTTGACCACAATATTTCGTAACGTATATAATTATTTAAAAAAAAATCTTACCTGTGAAATGTTATGCCTTCATCTTTTACAGTGTGGCCAGACGTTGATAATTATCGTATTTGTAAGATAATTTCGACCTCTGTAGGATGTGCGATCAATAATGAAAGAAATCCTATAATGTACGATAATTTCAGAATTGTATGGCATTTAAAATGAGTAGATGGTGGCCACATTGACGTGTCGAAGCAACAAACTGAAAGTGGACCATGCTTTTTCTATTATAATGTCTGTGGGTCAAATGTATGGACAGACACACACCAAACAGCAGCAGGGCAGAGGTGCATCAGTCACTGAATACGGTCATGGTTTCTCAACTGTCCTCCACATTCTGTCTTTATGCTCTGTAGCTCAAAGGGCTCTATGCACAGCTAGTGTTTTTCAGCCAATGATAAACTTTCAGTGAAATCTTAATGTGACTATTTTCAATTTCATAAAGTTCCTTTTACAGCATCGATGCTGTAATGTAAATACAATATATATTGTTAAATAGACTTACGCATTCATTTGGTTGTACAAGCATGAATCGAGATGAAAGACCGTGTAACCGCTAGCACCATCAGGATCAGCAGGCGAATGCAGAAACTCCATTCAAAACACTGGGGTAAAATAAACTGCCAGGTTTTAAAGACATGGCAGGGAGAAATGGAATGTAATGCAGTGCCTCTTGTCCGGTCTGAGACTTACTTCATATGTTATATCAATCAGGCAGTGAAGATCACAGATTTTTAATGAAATCAGACCTTAGATGTGGTCAATTTTATAATGGAAAGACAGTTCACCAGAAGCGCTGAGGATGGTTGGCTGAAAATTAAAAGTCTGTGTGCATATAGTCCAATGACTGCATTCTGTATTTAGCTTTTCCCTTGTATGGTGGCTCTGAACTGTCAAAACACCTCTCAAAGCGCTTTTTTGGAAACAAAAAGCAGAAAAAAATCTAACCCAGTTTGAATTTTATTCTGATGGACGAAAGTTTCGGACGTGGTGTGGCAAGACGATTGACAACGCGAGGTCTAATTTATTTTTTAACATGCAAAAATTACGGACGAAAATGTCAGATTCAGATTTTTAAAAGATTATCATTCAGCCTACCTGCAGCGCACGTGAGAGTTGGATCCGCAGCAAATTCGCTTACGCACTATACCTATTTCATTTATAACTTTAAACTTGACTTTGCAGGCCGATCATCTTTAAACTCATTTTTAAGTGTCCTAACTTGACTGCTTCTGCAGAATGGGATGTTTCTTTTCTCAACTGTAAATGTGCGCTTTAGCGATGTCAAAATGAAAGCAAACATTCAAAAGGGTTCTGCGTTTGGTCAATTTTAGCTTAATTTTAATAATATTAATAATAATGAATATAATAAATTAAAATATTAATTATAGTGTACAGTAGACCACTGTGGGAATGTGCAGTGTCCAACTAAACATCTTTAGCTTATATGTTTATATGTAGCATTTTCGGCTACATATCCCCTAACTGAAAAACTAATGTGAAAATAACAGGCAGTTGCGTTTTTGCTCAAATTAATTTAATGGCAAATTTCTTCTGCGTTTTTTCCTTTTAGAGCTCAAGAGAGTTGTATTTATAGAATCGGTTAACCAAAACATGAAATGAATTAGGCTGCTCGCCTTCATGTCATCCACTAGTCCAGTTTTCTCCCATGTGAGTTGAGTACGCCTCCGCCGCAGAGTGCACGTTTTAAATGCTTAATACGTCCCCTCTAGGGACCAGATCTCTGGACTATATGCCTAGCTTTAATCTCACAGTTTTCATATTTTAATTGGTACTTCATATTATAAAATATCTAAATGTGTGTTCTGAAGGTTGGAATGACGGGAGTGTTAGTAATTAATGACAGGAAAAAAAATTGTTTTGCGTGAACTAATCCTTTATGAAAACTGTGGGGGGCACAAATTCTTTCTTTTGCACCCCCGTAGCGCCGGGCCTGGCCATCAACATGCCAATCCATACTAGAAACTTGCTTACCTATATGTAGTTATCTGTCTATGCCAACTGCTTCAAACTTCTTAAACTATTTCAATTATTGAATTTTTAAAGCTACTTCAAACTTTCTGACTAGGCTTTCTCCAGACACCATAAAATATATCTACCAACTTTTCTAGTTCAAAGTATCTTTTGTGTTGGCAAGAAGAAACTTGTACAAGAGGAGCATGATTAAATGACAGATTTCAAATGTTGTAGTGAACTATCCCTTTGAAGGTGCACATTATGCATGCTTTAATTAGTAGTTTCCAGTAGTTGGTGATTCATGCCTGTTTTTAACACTTTCAAATCACATTATGGGACCTTGGGCTCTGTTATGAACGGTGCTTATAGTGTGTAACCAGTGTAAATAATCTGCAGCTGTGTGTGTGTGCAGATTGATATCAGCTATCAGAGTAATCAGACGTAATCAGAGTCTGAATCTGTGCAAAGCATGATGGGATGTGTAGTACAGGGGAATGGCTGATGGAATGGACATGAAACTGGAGCGCCCTCTAGTGAGTCTTTTGGGTACTCCAGCTATTAGTAAGTGAGTTTTATTGACAGTTTTGGTCTTTAAAACAACCTGTACAGTAGAACAAATCATAGAAATGAATCCATAAAATGTATAAAAATAAATGAATATTGACAGCTCAGTGTCTGTTTTTAAGAAATATGCAACTGTAAGTTAATATTGTGCTCAAATATTTCCTCTATATAACTTGACTTGACTTGCAAAGATGGCCATAATTGTCATGTGAAGTCTCTTGTAAAAATTAATCATGTTTTAATACAAATTAAACCAAAAAGGCATGATTATTGTAGTTAAACCATGATAAACACAATCCAACCAGATGTCGCAACAGTGGTTTAGCCATGGCATTTCTTGTAAATGTGGTTATATAATTGATAGTCAATGATAATCAAGGGATACTTTTTAAAGCACACAACAGTGTTTTAATTTTAAATAAATAATCAAAACTCAAATAAACATAAGATGAACTCAAAAAATTGAAATAACTAGAAGTAAACAAGTGACGGGAACTTATATACGATAGAAAAATTGCAACCAGAACAGAAATATGACAGACTTTATTATAATAATAGAATCTTTCATTTGAGATGAACTGCTTTAAAGAGTTTTGAAAGTGATTCTTTTTGTTTTGTGTGTGTGTGTATATATATATGTATATATATATGTATGTATATATATATATATATATATATATGTATATATATATATATGTATATATATATGTATGTATATATATATATATATGTATGTATATATATATGTATATATATATATATATATATATATGTATATATATATATATATATATATATATATATATATATATATATATATATGTATATATATATGTATATGTGTGTGTGTGTATATGTATATGTAGCTTGCATTTATACACCAGTGTATTTGTTATGCAAGTTCGTCAGCAGCCAGTGATTCTGTTTGAAAGCATTGATTAACTGTTTTTAGGTCATCCAGTTTTTTTCCAACTGAATGGACATTAGGATTGGATCCAGAGCTTTCCTCCATTCATTTCTTACCCTTTGCCGTTTGATGGTTTGGTTTTATATAATAGGGGTCCATCCATTCGTCCGTCAACACCTACTTCTATTCACACGCTGAGGAATTCGAGGCACAAATTGCCAAGCTGTCCTTTCATAACAAGCTCCAATGAGAACATCTGACCGTGAAAATCCTTTCAACTGACCAACTCGATGCCATCAGATTATTCCAGAATGTTCAAAGGTAAGACGATCAAATGATCTGGCTGTACTAAATCTGCTTTGAATAGATATGATGATATAAAATAATTATATTTTGGCATTGTTCACCTAAACAATGACCAACTTATTTGAAATCAGCTGAAACAACACAATTCTAGAAGGTTTTTTTTTGGGACAACTTAATTGTTTTATGTTCAATCCACTCAAATTTGTAAAAACTATAAGTGAACCTTAATCTTTCATGTTAGCTCAACACAAATCCATACAATTTTACAGTGTTGACTCCTTTTTAAAGAAAGTTATTCATTTGTTTTGTTTTTTCTGGTTTCGTCTTTTATTTTTAATTTTAAAAATGTAGTCTGGAGCTTTCATGAAAGCAAGATCACTATAGCAAGTATAAAAAGTATTTATTTCCCATGTGATAACAGCCATTTAGGCTATTTTCACCTGAAACCTTCCCATCCATGGAGATTGAAGGTGCCCTATAATGAAAATCTTGGCATAGTAGAATAATAAAGGATCGGTATGGAAATGGGTATACTGTGAGCCTCAGACGCCACTGTTTTCTTATTTTCTTGTAAATTTCACGAGTGTAAAACCCTGGTGGACAACGGGCCAATCAGAAGACAAAACAGACTGTGACGAGATTCACAGCCCTCCGCACAACCACAATCTAGAGATCAGTAAAAGAGAGGAAAAATACAAGTTGCATTAACTGCAGAGAGAGAAAAGACTAACAAAACAAAGAAAGGGGTTAGTAAATTACAATTGTACAAAAGTGTATAAAAATAAATAAAAGCATAAGCTATCAGAGTCAATGGACAACAGTTCTTCATATGGTACCAAAAATCAGTCAAATTTTTAGTTGTAACACCTACAGAAAGATTTGAGGAGAGGGTCGAATTCAATCAGAAAATGTCCAAAAGTAGGGATTTAAGCCCTGCATTTTTGTTTATGTATAGACCATTTCAATGTGGTCATGTCATTGGCCCGTGAACATTTCCTGCTTGTTTTCAAATTATTTCATAACTGTAACAAAAGGCAGTTCAATCATAACTTAATGTTAAAACAGCTATCATAACATTATTTATCAATACGTGGCTCATTTTGGATTCTCTGAAGCTACAGAAATTGAAATGTAAAACAGGAGATATGTTGGGACCATTGTTTTCGTTTACATCCCTCAAAATGGTCTATTATCAAATTTCCAAAAAAAAAAAAAAAAAGTTGAAGATAAATTTTTTAGATTTATGTGCAGATTCTGAGTAATAACAAATAATTTCTTTTAAACTAAAAGATTGTGCAAAGGTAGGAGAGGTGTTTAAATAATGATACAAGACGAACCAAAACTTACTTTAGGTCATTTATACGGACTTGACGAGCAGCTGACGTATAATTAAGAGTACAGGACTCAAACGCCGCTCTGACATCATAAAAAAGCTCCGAGATCAATAATAAGCACGCCTCAGGCTCTAGTGTCAAGCCTTTAGTAAGACAACAGCGATCATTTTCATCCCTTCGTCATTTTAAGCGGATATTTCCCGTTTGTAGGACTTTCATTTTGAAAACGCAAGCGCCAAATTGTTTACTGTGCGTTACTGGGCAACCACAGCACGAGGCATGTACAAACTCGCCTCAGGACGCAAAATGCAAGTTTTACAGATTATACATTTATTCATCTCCACAACGAAGAGGAATGAGGTATGTTTAGTTACATCTTTTGTTAATTTATCGTGTTTATTGTGAAATTAGATGCGTATGTATCAACAAACACTTGTAGACTGTTGAATAGTGTCAATTCACTCAGCTCAACTGTCATCTGTTCATGCAGAGGTTGATATTAATTCGTGGCTGTGTTTTCTTTGACTATAGCTTTAAAATACAATGCGATACAACTCTATTACGCACTGTTGTCAAGTTTAATTATGATTTAGCTTTTATCCACAACAGATCTGGGGAGCAAAATAGGTTAATGTTACTCTGATTGTCTGTGTTCAGCTTACATCATGCGCGCGAGAACTCAATAATATTCACGACAAAAACCATACATGGTCAATTATGGATCTTCTGATTCTAGGGGTATTTTATGGTGTAATAATTAGCTTATAAATCAGATATTCTGAAATTCGGAAGATTTTTCGATCTTACCAAATCTATTAACCTGCTATGTAGAAAACAGAGAACAACTGAACTTATTAAACCAATGCAGTATATAAGTTAGCACCTTTAAAACTGGATTGAATCCTTCTGAAATGTTGTGAACTTGTGTATAACTCAAAAAAAGATTAAAAAATAAAATAAAATTCTCCATTTTTCTTATGAATTCATCAAAGCTATGCGCAATATTGGTGGGAAAGAAATTATATGAAGAAAAAAGTGTATTATTACATAAAATTCTAAAATACGCATACAACCATTCTTAAAGTGCCCCTATTTTGCATTATAAAAGGTCATATTTGGGTTTGGGGGGTCTCCAACAACAGGCTGACATGCATGCAAGGTCAAAAAACACTTTCATTGTCTTATAATATGCATTTATTTTTACCTAATTATCCCAATGACTCCCATATCATTTGTTCAGCGATTCATATTTGGTGGTGTAGTGTATTGACATCTACACGTTCAAGCAAAAGAACCCAACCCAACACGATTCGTTTATTTGACTCTGAGTCGACTATTTCATTAAAGAATCAATAGTTTTAAACACAGTGAACTTTCAGATTTAAACCTCAGCTGGATGTTTTCATTCACTTAGTGCTGTGCTGCACACTGCATAGAAGGTCATTTTCAAAAACCCATAATAGGGGCTCTTTAACATGTTGTAAAATGATAGTTTGCATCACTAGATATTATTGTTGCTTGTTATTTATGTTATGAAACATAGATTTTAAATGTTTGCTTCTTATATTTGACCTCAATCTCTTTCAGCATTAAACTGATGCTTCACACTGGGATTTCTGCTTTGCTTCCGTGAACCGTAAATCTACTGTGATTTGATTGGTCATCTTCATCGACGAGGTATAAATATAAAGCCACACAGGTTTAAAACACAAAGGTGAGTTACTAATTCAACTATGTTCATTTTAAGGCAAACTATCCCTTATTTATAAAATGTATTTCTTGTTTTAACAATACAATAATTCCTAGTAACTGTGGAATATTCTTTCAAAACACATCAAACTGTGTCGGCATGGTGGCTCAGTGGTTAGCACTGTCGCCTCACAGCAAGAAGGTTGCTGATTCGAGTCCCGGCTGGGTCTGTTGACATGCGCTATAGGTGAATTGAAGAAACTAAATTGGCTGTGGTGTATGAGTCTGTATGGGAATGTGAGAGTGTATGGCTATTTCCCAGTTCTGGGTGGCGGCTGGAAGGGCATCTGCTGTGTAAAACATATGGCAGAATAGTTGGCGGTTCATTCTGTTGTGGTGACCTCTGATAAATTAGACTAAGTCCGAAGGAAAATGAATGAATGGACACATCAAACTGCACAGACAATTTGCATTTGATCAGAAAGTGATATTTAATTAATAATTAAAAGCAACTTTAATTTACATTACAGTGATTTCTGTGTAAATATAGGGCATTCAAAACTGGCACGCTGAAAATTGGCACTATTGTCAGCATTTACACCTTCTGTGTTAGCTTTTTTTATGCTAACCCACATCTATGCTTCCTATTATTTCACACGGTCAATGTGACACCACACTTTGAAGCTTTCTATTTATGGCAGACATTTCCTAAACTCACAGTCTTGCGTTATAAATTCAGTGCTGCTTTTTACAGCTATTTCTGCACACCTGAGATCAGATTCACATTCACTGCCAAAGAGGACAGACTGGCACTTGTGATGAATGCAACAGTGCTGGAGGAGCACCGCTAAAGGCTGACTAAGGCAAGACCGCTTAAGGAGTGTTTAAGGGTGCAACTCTGGGTGTCATTTTCCTAATTAGAGTTCTTTCACAGTACACCAAGGCTAAAGTCGGTACATTCATTTTTAGCTAGTTTTGTGCACAAGGTTATCTCAAAGTAACTCAAAACTGATGAATTGGTTGTGCATGCAAGAGTGCACAGCAAAACAAGCAATACAGATTCAGTGCACATTTACAGCTGCTTCTTACCACACATCCTTCCTAACAAAATGTGTTGTACTTCTTAAAGGGTTAGTTCACACAAAAATTTAAATTTGATCATTAATTATTCCTATTTCGTTCCAATATCCAACCTTCTATCATGTTCATAGCACAAATTAAGGCATTTTATATACTGTAAAAAGCGAATAGGTATCATAAACAACCCATATCATTCATAAAAATAATCAAAAATATTCCATGTCACTTCATTGGTTCAACTGTAACCATACAAAAGCTCCAAGAACAATTTTGTGTGTCAAAAACACCTGTAAAAATGACTTTATTCACTTGTCATGTGTCAAACTCAAGGCCCACAAAGCAAATCCTGACCGCTGTAGAATTTTATTTGGCCTGCGAGGAAAATTCTAATTTAAGTATTCGTGCAAATAGATTATATACAATGTAAATGCAAACTGGTTGATGCATTTGCTGCGAATATCCTCTGGCAAAGTTTGAGATATTTAACTCAAACGTAAAATTCATGTGAGGTGAAAAACATTCTAATCTAGAGTGAGTGACGCTGTGCTTCATGTTTGGTATGAACCCAGCATTATAACAAAAGTCCATGATACTTTATATCATATATTGACTATAAACTATATCTCCCATAATGCATGCTGGTTTTGTGAACCAAATCTGATCCTTAATTTGTATTTTCTATTGGATTCAAGTCAGGTGATTGGCTGGGCCATTCCACAGCTTGATTTTCTTTCTCTGAAAGCATTTGAGAGTTTCCTTGGCTGTGTTTTGGATCATTTCTTGCTGAAATGTACACCCTGGTTTCATCTTCATCCTCCTGCTAATGTAGACGTTAAACTGAAGCAGCGAATATTAATTTAAAATGAAGGACAGAGGCTTGCTGAAGAACTACTGAGAGATTTCAGCTGCTGTCTGGGCTTTCACTGCCTTTCTACACCTCCCTTTCTTCATGTGTTCAATACTTTTTCCCTGCGTCATTTCATTTTATTGAGCATAACTTCATTTGTAAACAAATTAGTTTTGTTTTCTTTGCATATATAAATTTCTTTGGTTGTTACCAACATCAGGTGAAAATATCAGGTTAACAGCACCTTTAGAAATATGTTTTAATTACTTCAATATGTTATAATGAAATAAAGAGAAAATTATTTAACAACATGTTAAGAGCAATTCTAACATCAGTCTTACAGTTATGTTTGCTCTGGTCCTTTGAAAATGAGCTTGACACCCCTGCCCTACTAGTCTTCCAGGTCAGATTTTCTATATGCAGCATGCTGCTAATAATGGCAAATACAAATGGCAGTCTAATGTTAAAAACATTGTAGCGGCCATAATACTGTACAGTGTACTGTTGCAGAAAAGCCAGCCTGATCTCGTAAGGAAACGTAACTATTTTACATTTTGTCAGTATTATGAGTTCAGTACGAAAATGTACGATTTTTAAAAGGAGACACCAAACACCCCTAAACCTAAAGCCGCCTTTCCACTGCACACGACAAACGTCAAGCAACAGTCATTCATTTCCAATGGAGAGTTGTCCGGGAGCTGCGTGGAGTTTGATCATCTCCGCAGAATTTGCATCTGATTTGAGTTGCGGATCCGTTAAAATATTTGAACTCCTATGACTAGTTGCAGTGGAAACTGTCTTTGGAAGAAGAGTAAATTATCCTTAATTGTACAAATGCGATCGTACAAATATGACACTAAATCAAAAAGTTACGAATTGCAGTGAGATAGTGTTGGAAAAGGAGGCAGTGGTGAGCAAAGTCATTTTTAGGTTTGGGAGCTTCATATTATTACAGTTGAACCACTGAAGTCGCATGAAAGTTTTTGAAAATGTTTTTAGTTCTTTTTCTGGACTTCGAATATCAAGACCACTGCTGTCGAAGGAGCTCTCAGATTTCATCTAAAATAGCTTAATTCATGCCCTGAATTAGGGTTGGGTCGATAGACGATTCCATCGTCCATCGCCGATGGCCGATAGACATCACTATGCTGAGCCGGCATTGCGATCCTCCCCCCCCCATCGCAGCAGCAACAAACTCGCGAAAAATACACACTTAGGCCCTGTTTACACTAATACGTCTTAAGCCCTGCTCACACTGTGAGATTTCAGCCACGATTTTGTCATCTTAGACAAATTTGTGGAATCCTAAAAGAGTCCTGAAATGCTAGGCTAAAATCGGAGATCTTTGATCGTTAGTTTGACATGTTCACAGACAGCCGATTAGTGTCCGTTGCGATCAGATTTTTCCTCCGATGAAGTTCTGGCAGTGTCAGAAGATTTCAGACACTTTCCTGCAGTGTGACAACTGCTGCGATGAGCATCAATCTAAGAACCAATAGGAGCGGTGAATTTGATGAGGCAATCCATGCAACAATTCAAATGACCACGGAGAAATGCCAAAAAAAAAAATTCTTCCTGGTTTTATTATTGAGACACCGTGAGGAAAATTGCATCTACAGATTGTTTACGTTGGCTGTGAGGAATCATTTCAGAACGCGGGATGGTGAAAGTGTCACGGGTGGATGACGTCAAACTCCGGAGGTGTTTACTTTTGTGTTTAGCACGTCTTCATAGTCGTTCAGTCTTACTTTATGACAGCTGAGATCTTAAAGTGTGACATGGGTTTCATCTAGCATTTCTGAAAAGCCCTCCTTACACAATACACCGCTGAAAACGCACATCACGTGACCACACACACACAAAAACACACTGGATCGTGTCTCACTATAGTTGTTAAACGTGATATTTAATTAATCTTGTCTCTAACTAACACCTCTTCGGTCTTGAATCTATCAGGTAATGTGTCACAGCATCAGCACACTGCTTCAATCTTTCACTTTCACGCTTGTACTTAGTAATTTTAGTGAAAACCTCAGATACTGTTGGTTGGTTCCTGTTGGTTGTGCATTTTTTTATCAACCAAGTTTGTCGACGCCATTATAACGACACAGATCACTCTGCCTATTCCTGCCAGAGTCCTGCAGAAAAAGTGACTGATAGGTGGTCATTTGTGTGTAACTTATCTTTATTTATGATTTGGTTATGGGTAAAATAAAGACCATGCGGGTCAGGTAGTTGAAACGGTAGGCTACAAATAAATAATTTGTTATGAGTTCATAAATAACTAATTCACTGATGTCATCATCCATCAGGATGTTTCACATTAGATATTGTACGATGCCAAATTGGTTGATATTGCCCAACCCTACTCTGAATATGAAGCAAGATCTCTTGAGAGTGCGTAATCAATAACCGAGTTTTCATTTTTGTGTGAACTAACCCTTTAAATAAACAGAGGTATTCTGTATGCAATCTACACCAACGTACCTTACGTTTCCCACCAGCCTCGTGTTTTATCTATGAGCAGGCTGACATTCACCCAGGTGTATGTGAACCACACCTTGCTTATGGAGTTTCAGTAATTGTTCGAACTCGCTCGGCATTGAATGCACATTTTTCTTGCTCTCCCGATTATCGTAATAATGGTTGGTGATAGGTCGACTGTCGTTCGGATGTTTACCGAAGGGCCAAAAACCGTACAAATGGACATTAGTACAGATTTCTAGAGCCAAGCTGGCCATGATGAGCCCAGTGCTGGGGCGAACAGAGTTTAGGCCTTGCTCACGCCAAAACTTCGTCAACTTTCTCAAGTATTCTGGATTCAGGAAAATGGGCAGCGGGCCCTCTCTGCCAAAGTCTTCCAGTGTGTAAAAGGCACGCAGGGATACAGGCGTGTTGTGACCGTAGGAGAAGGCTGGCAGCAGTAATAAGGCTTGACCGTATGAGTGAAGGCTTTCCACAAATGGACGCCGCCGCTCCATCAGACCACTATACCTGTAAGATGAGAAGCAGAAATAAAGTCTCAATATATACACTGATACACAGTTGAAGTCTAAATTATAAGCCCTTTTCTTTTTCAAATATTTCCCAAATGATGTTTAACAGAGCAAGGAAATTTTCACAGTATTTCATATAATATTTTTTCTTCTGGAGAAAGCCTTATTTGTTTTATTTCGTCTATAATAAAAGCTCTCTCTTTCTTTTAAATCATTTTAAGGTCAATATTATTAGCCCCCCAAGCAATATTTATTTTTTGATTGTCTAAAGAACAAACCATCGTTATACAATGACTTGCCTAATTAACCTATTTATCCTTTTAAATGGAACTTTAAGCTCTTGTATCTTCAAAAATATCTAGTCAAATATTATTTACTGTCATCATGGCAAAGATAAAAGAAATCAATAATTAGAAATGAGTTATTAAAATTATGTTTAGAAATTCTTTCCGTTAAACAGAGTTTAGGGGAAAAAATTGGGGGCTAATAATTCAGGTGGTTTAATAATTCTCACTTCGACTGTATATAGCCAAATGAGGAGATGACATCAATAAGAAGTACATGAGAAATGATTCTTGGCAAATATTAGTGTTGTTTACTGTTAAGTGAATGGGCAAGTCAAAGTCAATCAATAAATCAATGCATCTAAAGCTGCATTCAGCTGTCAAGAGTTGTGTGAACTTCCTCTGTGAAGTCCTCTGTGAACTTCACATACTTTTCAGAGTTCAAGAGTTTAGCTGATCCTGATAAGCACTCGATGTTAAAGTTGCAAACACAACTGCTATCTTCCTCCATGAGTTTAGGATCAAGATAGTTTTGTTTTTAGCTCGACACAATTCCTGGGATGTCAGGTAGATGGCCAATGTTTCAAAGCTTTTGAAGAGTTTTTTGAGTGCCTTTTGCATGTGATGTTCAGCCAACACATGGCCGTGATATTTGGTGTAGACTTTGATTGACAATATATGTTGCCATCATTAATTTTCAAAAATGTATATTGTGTGCTGATATGAATTTAAATGTAAGAAACATGGTTTGTTCATTGAATAAATTTTTTTGTGTTTTATCATAACTTTATTATCACAACCATTGAGCCATTTAATTTCCCTTAAAACAAAAGTGCTAAAAGTGATGAGTAAAAACGTTTGTCACAAGCCATATCCATGAAATTCGAACCAGAAAACCCCAGATTTCTGCAGATTGTTGAGCCTGTTTTTACTCTATATGCAGTTGTTTATATTATGTTGGTTATATCATAAATTTGCAAAAAATATAGATAATTTGTACACAGTGCAATTTATAATATAATATTCTCTATACCTTTTAGTGGATGTGTTATAGGATACCTATTGTAGATTTGTTTACCAAACAAGGGGTTCTAATTGGATTTGCATTTTAAAATTTAAGTAAAAGTAATTTTTTTTATTTTATTTACGTTTTCAGCTCCTATATTCAAAACCATTCAGCATAAATCTGCATACGTTTATTTATTTAACAAAAAAATATCAGCAGGAATAGAAAAATACATGCAGTAAATAAATGGGGTATGCGTACAGACCTTTAATTTCAGCTTGCCAAGCCCAGCACTTCTGGTGAACTGTTTTCATTATAAAATTGCCATGTTTTATAATGCCACATTTTTCAAAAAATCGGTGATCTTCACTGCCTGATAAATATAAGTTATAAAGTGGGTCTCAGACTGGACAAGAAGCACTGCATTACATTCCGTTTCTCCCTGCCATGTCTTTAAAATATGGCAGTTTATTTTACCCCAGTATAGTTTTTGCGCTAGCCTGCTGATCCTGACGGCACTTGCGGTTGCACGATCTTTCATCTTGTCTTATGTTTGAACAACTAAATGAATGCTTAACTCTATTTAACTGAATGTATTGTAATTACATTACAACATCAATACTGTAAAGGAACATTAAGAACTTAAAAATAGTCAGATTATCATTGGCTGAAAAGTACTAGCTGTGCATATAATCCATTCTGCAGATTCTGTTGACCCTCCCATGACTGATTGGCTCGAGCTCCTCTATCCAAATTCCCGCCTTTCGTTCATTTAAAAATAAACGGTCGCTATCATCACCTGCACTCTGAACACCATCAGCTATGTGCGATATGCGTTGGATAAAGTCTATCGGGTTAAGATATGGTTTCATTTAATAGTAACCACAGTATTTTAATTGGATAATTTTAAAAGATTGGAATTTAGCCGAATGAGCCAGCTGAGGCTGAACCATAGAGCTGAGTTACCGCAGCTAAACATCCGCAGAAAGAATTGCAATACAAAAATGTTTTACAGTATGTGAAAACACCAATTTCTACACTTAATGTGGTTACACATTCAAGCCGTATACATTTTTTACATACCATTGACAACGCAAATAACATCTACTTAAATGTTTTCAAATGAACGATCCCACGAATGCTGTTTGTGTTTGACTCGCTACAAAGAGTCCATTCAGTCATACGTCATACGTTCGGTTATGTTTTATAGCTTATGTTTTCATAAATTTTCAATCATTTCTAAAAGACTCAATTGGTCATTCATCATATAATCTGACCACACGGTGGTACATTTGCCAAAAGCAATTATGGTCACAAATTCTCTCATTACAAACAGTTCAACGGAACTTGCGAGCATAGTTGGTTAACGTTAGTGATTCAATAAAAACAACTCATTAGAGTTGTAGAGGCGCCACAAACTAGGAAAACATTATAATGTTGTTCTGTTTGCGTGGTCGACACAATAACTTTTCACATGCCTCATCTAGATAATATTATATATTAGACATTGCTGTAATGCATTCATATATATATATATATATATATATATATATATCCTTAGTACAAATCTTGTTTCTTTATTATATATTTCTTTGGACAGTGCTCTTAGTGAGCACACAACTGGATCGAGGGGTATTTCTATATCTAATATCATATCTATTTCTTTTTAAAAATATTTTCAAAATTCCGAAATCATAGGACAGTCCCAAAAAAATGTGGGTATGATCTCCAATTTTACCACATTTTTTTTCAAGACAAAGCAACAGATCTCACTTTACATATGTAGAAATCATCAAAGGAGTATTAAATTACCTCATTTTTAGTTTCCTATCAAATTCTTTCCATTATTGACTATTAATTCCTTTATGTCATCTTTCACATAACTCAATCCAGACCTCGTCCCATTTTATCTTTTGTATAAAAGGGAGACGTGTCTTTTAGCTGGAATGTTTTTTTTTTTTTGCAATATTTATGAAGTATTCTTCTATTTTAATTGCTGTAAGAATTTAAAGTTTAATTTTATGACCAAACAAATGATTATTCTTTCTCTTCTTTCTTCAAATCACAAGCGTTAAAGGGATAATTCACCCAAAACTGAAAATTCTGTCATCATTCACTCACCCTCCACTTGTTCCAAACCTGTTTGACTTTCTTTCTTCTATTGAACACAAAAGAAGATATTTTGAAGAAAGCTGGAAACCAGGTAATGATTGACATCTGTAGTATTTAATTTTCCTACCAAGTCAATGCATACAATTCTGACAGTATGATAACCCTGCATAAAAATATCACGGTTTGACGGTATTGTGATTACTGCTCTAAAATTTATTCTTTTTAAATGTGTGGGTACAAAAAATCCCATTTGCACACAATACATTTTATTTTGAGAAACATTTCAAATATTTTGGAGCAATAAACATGTCAGGCTAAACCAGGGGTGCCTAAACTCGATCCTGGAGGGCCAGTGTGCTGCACAGTTTAGCTCCAACTTCTTTCAACACACCTGCTTTAAAGTTTCTAGTATACCTAAAAAGAGCTTGATTAGCTGGTTCAGGTGTGTTAAATTGCGGTTGGAACTAAAATATGCAGGACAACGGCCATACAGGACTGAGTTTGGGCCCCCCTTGACTAAACAATTCAAACGAATCATTGACTTCTGCTGTCTTCATTAGTTTCAAAAACACAGATTTCTTCGCAATTTAAAATAACATATTTGAAAATCTTTTCTGCTGGAGATACTGCTGTCCTAAAAATCTAATAAAAAAATCTTACAAATACCTTAGGATTGGTATTGTAGAAAATTTTGGCAGTTTTAAAATCTTGACTTTTTCAAACTGTGGTAAACCTTGAAAACGGTTAGAGTCCCATGCCTGGTTTAGCTTTCTTCAAATATCTTCAACTGTTTCCGACAGAAGAAAGAAACGATAAGGGTGAGGGTGAGCAAATAGTTTGTCCTTTTTTCATTTTTGGGTGAACCTCAATCACAGACTCACTTCTCATGGAGGATGCTGGGATTTGCTGTGACAAGATTGGTTTTGTTTCCCACATCTTTCTCATATCTGTCATCAAGTGGTGGAAGGTTGCATCTAAAATACAGGGGTTGATTAGGATTAGTCCATGGTTACTGATAGGAAAATTATTTAGTATTACTAATGCTGAAATGGATTATGATCATTGTGATAATAATGTAAGCAATAGTTCACATAATATGAGACATACCTAATGACAAACTGGGCTGAATTGATTTCTTCTCCACAACTGCTATTGGCCAAAATACCTCCATTACCCACCACAGCACATGACTCCCATGTAACATTTCCAAATGGCTGCTCCTACAAAAAAAGCACGCACGCACGCACGCACGCACGCACGCACACACACACACACACACAAAATATAAAAAACACCATCTGAAAAACAGTCATCAGTTTTAAACTTTGTATTAAAGTTTGTATCGCTACCTTAGCCAAGATGTTGAACAGGGCTTGGGTCACCTGTAGTGGTTTTCTTCTTTCTCCATCATAGACAACATTTGACCCCAGAGGAGTGTTATTCTGTGTGACCACAGCCTTTGACACAGCATGGCATTTGTCATTTAGTAATAACCTGGAGAGAAACAGAAATGCTACGTTTATGATTCTCTTGATTAAAAACATCAGATCTAACTGTAAAGGGATAGTTCACCCAAAAGGAAACATTTTCTCACTACTTACTCCCTCAAGTGGTTTTAAACCTTTATGAAGTTCTTTCTTCTGTTGAACACAACAGAAGATAATTTGAAGAAAGCAACGGTAACCATTGATTTCTATAGTATTTTTTTACTAGTATGGAAGTCAATGTTTTCAGCATTCTTCAAAGTATCTTCTTTTGTGTTCAACAGAAGAAACAAATAAAAGTATTTTTACTGTTAAACGGACTACCGTTTTACCTGAATCTTTTAAAGTTTGCCTCGTGTTTTTTCCAGCTGTTTGAATAGTTTCCCAGTGCTTTGCCAATGATCACACTGTCTCTGAAAGCATTACAAACACATACAAATGGAAATTATAAACTCTGGTGTTTCACAAACAAATGCATTTACATTTAATCAGACAGTTTTATCCAAAGCGACCTACAAATGACAACACTGGAAGTAATCAACACAACCAAAGAACAACAATATGCAAAGTCACACTAATGTAAAGTCCTATTTCGCCTATTATCCCTACATATCAAGTTACAACCTTCCTTTGTTGGAAGTTTACATTGTAGCCACTTTTGTGAAAATTGTCCCTATTAAGTTCTTGACTTTCACCATCGAATTAGCTGCTAAATCATCCAAATAAATTGTAGAAAAAAGCAATCCATTCCATCACCAAAAAATATTTTGTAGTACCTGTATTACTGTCAATATGTCTGAATGGCTCAAGATGCTGGATTATAAGGTTCTAGCTGACATTTCTGTCAAAATTGATTGATTTACATAATCTTACTCTGGCAAGTTATTTACATTATGTGCTTTATTTATTTAAAGTGTGTATGTATTTACACACTTTATGTATCTTTATGTATTTATGTATGTATCATTCCCATATAAATATTTATATATGGAATGAAAAATCATGAAATGAAAATAACTGCTCAATTTCTCAGATCCATTGAGAATGCCCATTGTAACCTTGTACATTTTAATTGAACACATCACAAACAGTACCTATGGTGATTTTGTGACGCATTTTTAGTTCGAATAGGCTACCAAAATATTGAAAACTAAATCCTCATAATGCGCATAAAACTAAATATGGTTTTGTTAAAGAAAAATAGTTAGACTACATGTTTTTCTTAGATTATTTGTGTATTGCAACCATAGTATTGTGAAAAGCCATGCTGAAAATTGCGTGCTGATATTTTAGCTGATGAAGTCTGTTATAGCACCACCCAGCGGCCAAAAGCATTTTGCAGAAAATGTGGCGAACACAATGACCACAATGTAACCAACTGTATACATAAATATACAATAGTGTTTTAGTCACAGAAGATAGAAAAATAGATCAAAACAATTTAGTTAGTAATTAAATGCAGTGGTGAAAAGAGTACTGAAAAATCATACTTAAGTAAAAGTACCATTACTTGCCTATAAAAATGTTGTGCAAATAGAGGAAAAGTATCTGTTGTAAATATTAGTCAAAGTATGAGTAAAAAGTAGACCTTTCAAAAGTACTCAAGAGTAGTGAGTATTACGCTGTAGAAAGCTGATGCTTTAACATGTAATTTGTGGATGTGTGTAAACGTAACATTCTGTAGTGCATTTAGTTATTGCCCAGCAGGCACACGACATCATAAGACGTTAATATTAGGTTGGATTTAGGTTGTGATTCAGTGTGTAAGGACAATGTTATTTTGATGTCCAATAACGACGTCAAATGACATTGATATTTAGTTGATTTTAGGTTGTGTTAGAAATTGACCAAAATCCAACGTCAAGCCAACATCTTAAAACCAACGTCATATTGACAACAAATACTGACATTCAGCAGTTATGCCAACCAAAATCCAACATCTGATAGACGTCAAGCTGTAACATCATTAGATGTTGATATTTGGTTGGCCGTTGGACATTGACGTTGGCCTGACGTTGGGTTCTGATGTCATCCCATTTTTCATTTCTAAACAAAATGCAACGTTCCCATGACGTTGTGGTACAACTTCAATGTGACGTAATGTTGATATTTTGTGCCTGCTGGGTGTTTAAGGCCATTTCGGTCATCACACAGTAAACATCCGTCATCTTTTCATCAGTGACTGGTATCTAAACAGTCTCTGAGTCCTTGTGTGTAAAGATTTTAAACATCTTCTTTTGTACACTTTTAACGCTTAACAGTTTGCTGCAATTATAAATCGCCCTTGTCTTGAGGTAGTTCATTATGTGGCGATTTACTTTCTATGTGTGATTTGATTGGACAGGAATCCCAGTTTTATACATTGGACAGGAATATACATTTTTCTAATCCCCATAGACAAGAAAATATAAAGTAGAGACTGCAAGTTGAAGGAAAGTAGTGAAGTAAAAGTACCAATACTGCACTAAACATTTACTCAATGGATAGTAAAAGTACACATTTTTAAAACTACATAGTAAAGAACAATTTCTGAGAAAAACTACACAATAACAATTACACAGTTTGAGTATTTACACCCCTGATTATATGCTGTATGAGATCCAGCAGAGAGTGTAATCCTTTTTATTAATTAATTTATTTTTACCTGAAATACATATTTTTGTTTAGATCTTATGTTTACATTGGGTGTCTGCCATGTTGATGAAAAGACATCATGTGATGTGTAACAATGAGTGATTTTGCATACGTACTTGCATGCCTTACAAGATTGTGTGTTGGAGGCTTTTTGAGGAAACCTAGATGCAGGGTGAGGGATTACATTACTGTGGAGAGAAAGAGATTTAAAATGAACAAACAAACAAACAAACAGAACCACTCTAATATTCTAGTGGGGATTCAAAGAACTGTTGCAGAATAATAAGCACCACAAATGTCAATCTTAACTTGGATCGGAGGAATAAATTTATATGTAGACAGACAAGCTTGCAGCTCGCATAATAGCATACTGCATAATCACATAGTGGATAATTACATAATGGGTAATTACATAATGCAGTTAGCTCTTATTTCCTTGAACATCTGTTATGGGCAGAGCAGACAGCCCTTCTAAATGCGCTGCTGATTTATACCAACTCTTTCTATATTGTTTAGCCAATAGGTGGCGACAGATGACATGTTTATCAGCATGTTATTCATTTGTTCGATGGCATTCTGTACCAATTCAAACACAGGATTCATTTAGAATGAAACGACTGACTGTCTTAAAGGGATAGTTCACCCAAAACTAGGCCTATCACAATAATCAATATATCTTGCACTTATCGTGCAATACTTGGACACAGAGATAGGAAATAATGAAGTACAAATACTTTGTTACTGTTGAAGATTTTTCTGGTATCAGTACTTTAATCCACTATTTATTTTTTGACAACTTTTTACTTTCTACACCTTCCATTTCTTAATTGGTCTCGTTTCTTTCGTTTTGTGGTGCGATTTACATTTTTTCTTGTCATTTGAGTTGATTTTTGATGCACTCAGTCTATTTTCATCATTGCCCGCCTGCGGCTTTCACACACATTATGAAGGCTAGTATATGAAGATTACTATGAGAAAGGCAAGGATGACTACGCAGATAAGACTAATGGCCCGTTTCCACTGAGTGGTACAGTACGGTTCGGTACGCTTTTATGGCCGTTTGCACTGTCAAAAGGTGTACCGAAGCGAACCTCACCATACCACTTTTTCGCCACCCTTTCGAAAGGGTACCAAACACAAGAAAATGGTCGATAATAACGAGTCATGGTCGATCCGGGCTCAAACAAACCTTGTTGTCGTCTTGATGAACAGCCACAAAGCCAAAAAGAAGAGCAGTTTTACCCTGTGCCCCTTAGTTTTTTACAAGCCAGTCTGAAGCGCGAGCGGTTTTGCTTTCTTGCTTGCGCTCGCCACGCATCTATGAAATAACAAACTTCTTGAGCTGATGATAATACCATGCGCTTGATTATTGACGTGCTTTTGAAACCCCGATCCTGTCAGACACTGACAAATGCGAGAGTGACCCGCAAAAAACAAAGGAGAAGCCGGAATAAAAGGAGCACATTATTTTTTCAGCAAACCTGAACAAACTGCCATGTTTAACTATTATTATCACCTTTTGGAAAATTATGAACTCAGAATGATGGAATTACTGTCTAACAGAGGCTACATGTGCTGCTGAAGATTACAGACACAGATGAGAGGTTTACACTGACTGTGGGCTTTATTTTGTGTTGTTTTTAACCTAAATAAGGACTAAATGTGTGCTGTGTGTGGTTTTACTGTAATTGATAACATATCGAAGACTGTAAGGGTCTGTATGTGTTTATATATGTTGCATTTATTTATTTTTTTAATATAATTACAGACATTACAGTTGGCTGTTTCGCACTGTCATTGATCTGCAGTTATAATCAACTCATGTTCATAGAAAAGTTAGTAATAAACATGTATACACAAGTATTTATGTGTACAGCATTTGTTTTGTGAGAAGTGCTTCTCATATGCAAGCGACCCATACAGCTTTATTGTAGACATTTCCTCGAGCGAGAATGACGTCGACTTAAACTTTCTGTCGTACACCACGCCCACCAAAAGGGTACTCTTGGTAGTGGAACTGATAAAGGTGACCCGTTCCGACCCGAACCGACCTGTACCAGTCAGTGGAAACGAGCCAAAAGGGAGTCTGCAAATTTAACATGATGACGCTGCCCTGTTTACACGGTAATAAGACACATTTTGCTCGATTAGATCACAGGTAAACAAGAGAGATACATTCCAGTTTAAAAATATGCCATACAAATGCTTAAGGTAAACAGTCTTTAGTCCACTTCCGTTCATACTGCACGGCATTTCTCTGGTCTTTCAGTCTAATACCACAAAAAAGTGCTTTTCTTTGTAAAGATTTGTACATTTAGTACTAAAACAATCAAATACTATATAAAAACTATGCATTGAGATTTATTTCCTTTTTATTTCGATGACTTCATATTTCCTAATACAGAATTTATGCTGTTTAACATTTTTTTAATAGATTTTTTTTAATTGGCTATATGATTTTACATATAGGCATTTTAATCTTCAATTATGATTTTAACAAATGTTGTTACAACAACAAAAGTAATTATACTGGGCAATTCAGCAATAAAAATATAATGCAAAAGATCCAGAATTTATTACATGAGTAAAGGATCATGCACTTGTTTTGTAGGTTGTAGTCAGGCCTGTGTAGCTTTAAGCATAGAATAAATGTATTAACAGAATTAATGTGTATCCATTAAATAAAACATTCACAATACCCTGGAAAAAAACACTAAAATAACGGGTTATGTATGAGAGCTGCTAAAACAAACAAACAAACAAACAAAAATAGTTTGCAGTCATTTACGATGTGTATTTATTTTAGCAAAAGAAAATATATTTTCAATATTTTCAATAATATTCAAATATAAAATTAAAAAAATTCAATATATTTTGGACAAACGTCAGTGTAAAATGTAAGACGTTATTTATAAAGATATACAAGCCCACAGAGTTATTTTTAGAGTGTATTGACATGAATGGCAGCTGTTGTTCTTGATCCAACAGTCACAGTACCACATGCTGAATTGCTGTGAGTTTGCATCAGGATGATGATACATGGGGGGAAACCGGATATTTACCCACCTAGTAAAACTAAAACATGTAGTAGTAATGGGTACTACTTAAGTACATTTTTGAGGCTCTACTTCTTTTTTTTTTTTACTTGAGTACAAAACTGTAATCAGTATATCAACTTTTACCAGAGTCATTTTAAACATGAGTATCTGTAATTCTACTTGAGTAAAGGATGTGTACTTTTGCCATCTCTGCTTGGACATGATCGCAAAAGTTTTTGGTGTAGTAATAAATATTCACAAATAACGTTAAGGCCATTTTACAATTACATTTACATTCTACCTCACCGGTGTCAATAATAATTGGACATCTACCTAATAGGGCATTTAATTGTGTATATTTAAGAGGACATCCCTCTAAGTGAGTCAACAAATCATTCACTCAACTGATTCATTTAAGAACACTGATTCATTCAGGAAGTTAACACCTTGTTTGTTTTAGAGACGTAATTGAATTTGCTGTGAGTTCGTTTGGATGGTTTTTGTTAGCAGAGCAATTAGACTGCTGGATTCATGGCTGTGCTTTTAAGGTAAGTTACTTCATTTGTTGTTTGTTGAACTGTTTCGTTATGCCAAACCAATCTGAAGTAAATAACGAGTAAAAAAGTCTGTATTTCAACAATCTGACAATTATATTTATGTGACTTAGCTCAGAAAAATGCAGTGTTATACAAAACAACCACTGTTAATAGTTTATGATGTACTCTTTTGGCTTGCTGGCATGAGTTTCTTTTCTTTTACTGCCTCTTGCCTTTCATATTTAGTCTTGCTTTGTTATAGTTTTATACACATCAAATCTGCAATTTATACACCAAGTTGTAAACTGCTGTCGACTTTACAAAAGTGTATCCCTGCTTAATTTCCACACGGTCAGCTTTAAAATTGCTCATGTACCTTGCCTGACAAAAGTCTTGTTGCTTATCCAAGTTTTAGCAACAACAAATAATAACTGGACTTCTAGTTGATCATTTAGTATCAGAAGTTGCTTATATGAAAGGCAAAGTCCTCTAGATTACACTTATCTTAGCAAAATAAATTATGATCATGCCTTGATTTTTATTTATTTCATTAGGACAGTAAATTCTGACTTTGCTTAGACAAAAGTCTTGTCACTTAACAGAAATAATGTACAGTATAGAATATAAAGTCATGGTGCAGTGGGAAAAGAATTAATATTGTGTATGACTCCCATGAGCATGGAGAACTGCATCCATACATCTCTGCAATGACTCAAATAACTTATTAATAAAGTCATCTGGGATGGCAAAGAAAGTGTTCCTGCAGGACTCTGAGTTCATCAAGATTCTTTGGATCCATTTTCAATGAATTCTCCTTCATCTTACCCCAGACATGCTCAATAATGTTGATTTCTGGTGACTGGGCTGGCCAATTCTGGAGCACCTTGACCTTCTTTGCTTTCAGGAACTTTGATGTTGAGGCTGAACTATGAGAAGGAGCGCTATCCTGCTGAAGAATTTGCCCTCTCCTGTGGTTTGTAATGTAATGGGCAGCACCAATGTTTTGATACCTCAGGCTGTTGATGTTGCCATCCACTCTGCAGATCTCTCACACACCCCCATACTGAATGTAACCCCAAACCATGATTTTTCCTTCACCAAACTTGACTAGTTTCAGTGAGAATCTTGGGTCCATGTAGGTTCCAATAGGTCTTCTACAATATTTGTGATGATTGGGATGCAGTTCAACAGAAGATTCATCAGGAAAATCAATCTTCTGCCACTTTCCCAAATGATCAATTAGAAGTCAAGTTATTATTTGTTGCTTTTACGACTGGGATCGATGACAAGACTTTTGTAAGGTAGTGTATAGTTTGTGGGATATTGTAAAGTTATCAGTCTATTGCAAACAGCCAAGCAAAGAAAAGTCTTTGTACAAGTACTCGTGAGACTGGTTTTGTTCCCTATTTCTTCGCCTCTTGCTATATCTTTGTTCCTATATCTCCCTATCTTAGTTTTCAATTTCTATTACTCCCACATTGTCTGTTACTCCCTATCATCCACACCCACGCTCTCCATCTCACTTCAACACTGTTTGCAAAATAGAGCTAGTCGTCTTTGAGTACAGCCCTCGGTTCAAAAAAAGGAGAGAGAGTGATAAATTAATTTGGGATAAAGTACTATTTCTTTAACCTGCATAAAGTAGTTAATTTTGCATTCCAAGTCAAGTCATGTAGGCTTTTATTCATTTCAAGCATATACAGTTAGTACGACAAAACAATGTGCTACATACTACAACGAAAATTTAACAACATAAATGAACAAAAACTAAATAAGAAATCTTATTAGCTGATTTCCTAATTAAGAGAATACAGATTGACAAAGTGCCTATGCAAATGTGCAAACAGAGGCATGTTTTAATAATGTTAAAGTAATAGTTTGTTTGACATTGTTTCTTATGTTAAGGTATTTTGAAGAAAGCTGGAAACCTGTAACTTTGACTTCATGATGTCAATGGTTAATTTGGCCCAATCCCAAGTCTATTTTTGCACCCCTACCCTTTGCTCTTCCCCTTCCTCTTGGTCCTTGAAACAGAAAGTAAAGGGGAAGGGCTTCAAAATTTTTAGAAATGGGAGAGCACTACAACAACAGCTCTTGCTTCATATGAGATTGACGATCGCGACTGTTGAAGTTATTCCAGTTGCGTTATTTTTTTGGTTTTTATCTTCAAGAAATCACTGATGGCAACAATATCATGTTATCATAACAATATAATGTAACAATAAGATTGTAACTGTACTGTGCATTTACACCTTGGCCGTATCTATCCATGTACACACAAGAAAACAACATTAACATTTTAGCAGACACTGTATAAAGCCCATTCCCAGTCACTAGACTTTTTTTTCCCAAGTGTCAGAATGTTGTTGTACTGCTATACAGGAGTTGTTATTACTATGGATTATAGATAGCGAAATTTAGCGGCTTTTGTTTTAGCACTTTTTTTTACCATGACAGTAAAACAGAAAGGTTATGAACATATTAAAACATATGCTTGTTTGTTGTAAAAATTCGTAATAATGACACAAAAACTAATTTCACTTCCATGTGCAGCCATGCTGCCGTTGTAGTTGGTGTATTTTGGGAAATTTTCTTACCCCTTGGTTTTGAGTGTAGTCCTGAAAAATCTTCGTTTTAAGGTCTATCTAGCCCTTCCCCCTAGCCCTATGCCAGGGGCGTTGCTAGGGTCAAAAGGGATAAGGGGCTTAGCCCCAAAGAATAAATGGATCTATATGTGTTCTTCCAGCCATCTTAGGTATTTTCACAAGAATAAAGTCGATTTATTCAATGCTAACTGATAAAAGCATGTTACAGTAGATTATAGCTATAAAATAATAAGCTAGATTCATGAACTCACTGTGATTTAACTATTACAGAAACAGATGTGACTGGCTATATCATATCTAGATAAATATGTCTAGATATCTATATCATATCTAGAAAGCTATACAATTTAGTTTTTTCTGAATAATTCGCATGTATTTTTAAAATGAATTACGCACATTTTATTGATCACAGTTATTTTATTTCATCAAAACTGCACACCTTTTATATTGTGAAAACACATTTTAAGCTCCATCAGCAGTTAGAACTATTCAGTTTAGTGAAACAGTTGTATTATTACCTCATCAGCTTCAGCTCCTCAAAATAATGAATGAATGATGACAGCAGTAACAGGATTTTTTTAACACTTGTCGTGTGAACAGTACCACTCCCACCTGCCGGTAGAAACAGGTACTGCTGAACAGCTGACTATTTAATACTCAACACGAATGTTGCGTTAAGTGTAATGTGCATGATGTATGGTAATTTTAAGTACTTGGATAACAAAATAAATGTTATACAGCCTATTTTTTATTTAAGTGCAACATATTCCAAAAGATCAGAGGCTTTTGACAATACATCAGGGGCAAGTCCCCACCCCCAACCCCCCTCGCAACGGCACTGACCTACGCCTTCAAGCTAAAGAGAATTGGGACACCCCTTCCCCATCACGTGCAAAATGGGGGGTAGGGGTAAGGGGAAGGGCTAAGAGGTAGAATTGAAATTGGCCCTACAATGTAAAGCCCAACAGTCAACTTTATGATGAAATGAGTGTCGTTTACTCTACTTATTTGAAAAGAGTTTTGAACTCAGTGTTGAAGGTAACGACTTATTTAAATACCTCATTACTTCAACTTAAATGGAGTAAGTTCACAGTACTCATACAGATTAGTTTCTTAATTCAAATGGTTTGTAGCAATCGGTTTCCTCAAACGGTTTGAGTTGCCTTAACTTATCAGGTTTTACAGTACTCAGTTGGTTTGAGTTCTCTTAATTTATTGGGTTTTACTGTGCTCAAACTGCTTTGTTTACTTAAATGGATTAAGTTGACAGTACTCATTAGGATTCGTTTTTTAACTTAAATGGTTTGTTGTAATCGGTTTCCTCAAATGGTTTGAGTTACTTTAATTTATTGGGTTTTACAGTGTATATGTCTTATTTTGGGTTCAACAGACTAAAGAAGCTCGTAAAGGTTTATAAAAGTTGTGTAAATAAATAGTGATATTCAGTGTATTTTGGATAAATTATCCCTTTAAAACGGTTCCTCAGAGCAGTTCTCCATGATCACATTCGCAACTCAAGGTCCATATCTGAGCTTCAAGCAGAGTTCATGTCCTCTAAACAAGCAGTCATATGCAAACAGCCTCCAGTGAAAAGAAGCTTAAAGTTATCTTGATTAAAAAAAGATTTTGTAGGCTACACAGGTGACTTTAGACCTTCTAAACTCAGGGTAGAGTCTATTTGTAGGTTTACGCTTTCTGAAGCCTGTGTGGCAATTTAGCATTATAAAGTTACCGACATGATTCACTATAATCCAATTTAATTATGCTTCTCTTCAAGTCAAATTGAAGCCTTCAGTTTGTTTGTTTCCTGTAATTTGCCATATACATGATAGAAACCTAATTCAGCTACTGTGAAGCACCCAGTGATTTTGTGCTGTTGTGAATTTCTTTGGGAGTTTAATCTCCCACATGCCTTGTAGTGATTAAAGGCTGCTGCTGTCAGTGTAACAGCACACAAGAGAAAACAAGAGAAAGGTCACAAGCAAGACAGCAAACAGCCATAATTTAGGGGATGGCTGAATAATTATAGTCATTATAATTAGATATTGTATAACATGGTTAACATCTGGCTATGAGACACTATATATAACTACACTAGAATGTAGTGTTTATGTGTATATATACACTTCCGGTCAAGTTTGGGGTCAGTTTTTTTTTTTTTTTTTCCTCCCAGAAATTATTCTGTTCATGAAGGCAGTGTTTATTAAATGTAAAAAAAAAAGTTAAATCATTAAATATCTATTAAATTTTTAAAAACAGCTTTTTTTTTTACATTTTATTGTATGTAACTTTACACTATTACTCCATTTTTGCTTTTATTACTTTAACTATTATTATTAATAATAATAATAATAATAATAATAATTAATATTAGATTGATTTCTGAAGGATCGTGTGACCGAAGACCGGCGTAATGAAGCTAAAAAATGCATCTTTAAAATCACTGGAATAAGTTATTAAATTAAATGATAAACTGCCTTTGAACAGTTATTTTATGGTGCAATAATATTTCACAATTTTACAATTTGTATTTTTGAATAAATAAATGCAGCCTTGGTGAGCAGGATAAGCTTATTTTAAAACATTTACAAATCCTACTGACCCCAAACTTTTGACCAGTAGTGTATATCTGACAATAAACTTAAGAGCTTTCTTACCTGATCTAAACCTTATTTATTTATTTAATATATTAGTCATGACATGTTATTTATTTAAAGAGCCCCTATTATGCATTGAAAAGGTCATATTTTGCTTTTGGGGGTCCCCAACAACAGGCTGATATGCATGCAAGATCAAAAAACACTTTCATTGTCTTATAAAATGCGTTTATTTTTACCTAATTATCCCAATGACTCTTATATGATTTATTCAGCGATTCATTTCTTCCCAAACCCCTCCTTAACGCGATGCGCTGATTGGTCCGATGACCCAGTCTATTGCGAATGGTCGACTGCGTTCAGCGCGAGACCTAGCACGGCTTATCAGAGTGCAGAGTGTATGTGTGAGCCCAATGTAGGAGTGCATTTAAAGGAGTGCAGTTAAATACCAGCATATTGCTCTATTCTTAACCATGACACACAATCAGTAATAATCCACACAGTGGCAAAAGCTGAACTATTTTGAAACCTGACCGCCGCACGTGTGTATAGGAACAGCTGACGGTGGCCATAGCAAGGACAAACGGCAGAGGATCGCGAGCTTACAAACAACAAAGCAGCACACGTTGCATTTTCTTTTTTTTTATTGTGGTTTTATTAAAGTTTTTATAAGCATAGTATACAAATATCATTTACTTAGAATGTTTACATTCACAAAAAAATAAACAAATAGACAAAAAATAATAATAGATAGAAATTATAATAATAAATAAATAATATTGACATGAGTCACATTTTCAACGTGCCTTTAGACGTGATACGAGAATAAAAAGAGTTAACCAGATACAGTACAAGCGGTTACAAGTAATAAAACATAATTAAATACATAATTTGCAAGCTAGAGAAAACAAGGAAGCAACCATTTTAACCGCACTTACTTACACTTGTGAAATGGAGGAAGGAACTGATCCATGAACTGTGCACTGATAAAGTTCCTGTCAAGCTCTGACAAAGTCCCATACATCAATAGTCTTTTCTGATCCTTCCTTTAACAAACAGCTGACGAATCTCCCATTGTACGCGTGTAGATTGCTGAAGAACTCGACAGAAAAATGACGGGAACACAGAACAAGGCTGGGGCTATAATGCTGAGGTGTTTTTCCAAAAATTATGTTAAACCACTGACTCTTAACAGCCTCATCTTTAGGTAGAAAAAGTAACACTAACTATCCCTCACACTTCAGAGCACAGCGTCTTCGCAACATGATTCAGCCGGGATCTGCTACAGTGTTTGTCTTCTTTTTCTTTCCGCAGTGTTTGTGTGCGGGGCTGGGGGAGGTCAATTTTCCCAGGTCTGCGCGTTTGCAACAAATGGGCGGGGCTTGAGTTCCATATCAATGTCACGCCGACACGGCTAACGATTCGTTACAGAGATGAATCAATAGTTTTAAACACGGCACACTTTCAGATTTAAGCCTTAGCTGGATATTTAACTTCACTTAGAGCTGTGTTACACACTGCATTGAAGGTCATTTTTAAAAACCCATAATAGGGGCTCTATAAATAAATCCAGATAATTGTGTTATTATATTCTACATTATTTTTTTGTTTTTATTATGTCGTTTCTATTATTAACTTTCATAAATATTTGTAGTGTCTGCTACAAATGTCCAGCTAGTGTTCAGTGATACCAAATTAATCATCTCTCTAATTATCATGTGCTATATTATTTCTGCGAACACTTCAAAAAGAGGAAGGGTTACAACTGCAGGCGTGAACATTTGTACTAAAAGAATCTCATAATGCTTTTCCTAATAGTTTTATCTAGTAGTTCCTTTTTGGTTTTGTTCTATTGCACATTTTTTATAGAAGTGTGTGCTGCATTTAATATATTTTACATAAGAGATAAAGACTAGTTGGTATTCAAAAATGTACAATTGAAGTCAAAATTATTCGCCCCCCCGCCCCCCGTTTTTTTTCTTACACCAATTTCTGTTTAACGGAGAGAAGATTTCTTCAACACATTTCTAAACATAACAGTTTTAATAACTCATTTCTAATAACCGATTTATTTTATCTTTGCCCTGATGACAGTAAATAATATTTGACTAGATCATTTTTCAAGACACTTCTATACAGCTTAAAGTGACCTTTAAAGGCTTAATTAGGTTAATTCGGCAGGTTAGGGTAATTAGGCAAGTTATTGTATAATGATGGTTTGTTCTGTAGACTATTGAAAAAATATATAGCTTAAAGGGTCTAATAATTTTGACCTTAAAATCGTTTTTAAAAAATTAAAAACTGCATTTATTCTAGCCGAAATAAAACAAATAAGACTTTCTCCAGAAGAAAAAATATTATCAGACATACTGTGAAAATTTCCTTGCTCTGTTACACATCATTTGGGAAATATTTAAAAAAAGAAAAAATATTAAGGGGTTTAAAATTCTGATTTCAACTGTAGCTAAAAGAAATATTATTAAAACAAATGATGTTTATGTATCCTTTAATGCAATTTATTAGCAATTGTGATGTATAACAGATAATTATAGGGGTGTACAATATTTATTGTAATTATCAAGGTTGTCAACCTCGCTAAAAACAAACAGTCATGTTTCTGAAGAGTCTAAAACCCTTCATTTCATGATGAAGCCAGCACAAAAGCTGTCATGGGTCAGTGCCTATGTTTGTACTTAAAGGCTCCCATTACCTTTAAAGATTGCTTTTGAAAAGGTTTCCCCCCAGTTGTACATTTTGAGAGTGTATTAGAATACAGCTAGAAATCCACTTTAATTCATAAAGTTATGAATATGAAATTGTCTGTTTAAAAAGGTGAATTTCATAAAACTTTAGATTTTTTTCTTAATTTTGGCTTTGCATTAATATGTAAAAACATCAGTGATGTCGCAAGTGTGTAAGATATCAGTATTCAGGCAAACAAATGCAACTTTCAATTATTTACTCGTGTGAAATGTGATTCTAAGCTTTACTGAAACAGAACAAACAATAAGCATCTAAAGTCCAACTTTTAGACCTGTCCAGCATCCCGAAACACTAAACCATTTACCAAAACCATTTTAAAAAGTATCATCTTCTCGCTTCAATGAAAACCTCCTTAAAAAAACGACGCAGTATACTCTTTCGCTAATCAGATGCCTGCGTTGAAACAGTTTCCTGACGGCACAAAGATAGAGAGATCTTATAAAGATTTATTGATGACTTACTTGACTTGAAAAGACTTCCTTCAGTCATGGTGGTCTGATATCTGTTAACACTCTGGTCTTTTCAACTTTACTCTCCAAATGGATACACACAAAAGGCTGATATACTCACTTGTTGGAGATGAAAACCCAGAAGGCCACACTGCAGAAGGAGCACAGAAGGATGACAGGAAGCAGCCAGCGCATAAGAGTCCTCATAACGCGCATCCACTGTTACACACGGTCTCGGTGGCACACATATCCGCGGACATGCGTGTGCTCTCGTTCAAATGCAGATGCTGCTGCCGCTCTCTCCGTATTTTACAACTCTGCCTCTTTCTTAACGACTGCACCCTTTTCTTTACTCTCTCTCTCTGTTTCTCTCTCAGACTGTTAATCTCCTCACTCTCCCTCCCTCTGCTTAATTTAACTGCCCCTCGCTCTCTCTCTCGCTCTCTCTTTCTCTTCTTTTCTCCACTGACAGGCCTGGCTTTTTATTACTCAATCCATCAGCCCACTTTTCTTCTCACATGCACAAGAACAAGTTCCTCCGCTGCTTTTCTGTCCAGCGCATTCCTTTAAGGCATCTTTCTTATTTTATCCTCAGCACTTCTTCACCTCATCCTGTTTCCTCTCCGTACTTCCTTCTTTCCACAGAAGCTGCTCTGACTTTCCTTCCGTCCGTTTCCCCAGAAAAGCTGTTGCTTCTTCTCCTGCATTCTCAACCCCCTCCCCCTCTCTTTCACCCTGGACAAAACTTGCCTGCCCCTCCTTCTGCTTATATCTCAAACACACTCTCTCTCTCTCTTTCTCTCTCTCTCTCTCTTTCTCTCGGGGTAATACGAGTGTCGAGTACAGAATTAGCCCATGGCATGGCAGCACCTCATGACTGGAGGAAGGGTTATGTGTACAAGAGAAGGTTTCACCCCTTCGTTTCAGTAGCCAATGATGGTCACAATGCAAAGGGCAGCAGCCAATCAAATGCTTGCCCACCCCCACCCCCCGACAACCCCAGTTTTCTTCTGAGTCTGAGAAGGGAACATTCTGTTGTTGTAAGTCTAAACATGTGCTGCAGTGATTCAGGCTGTATGTGTTAAAGATATTTAAGGTACAGGTTGAGCATAACATTGAAAGTTTCTGTTTGTTTACTCGGCATCGTAATGTATGAACCGCTATGATTTTTGTCTTCTGTGGAACACGTAAGACATTTTGAATATTATTATTACTTCTGCTTTTGTCCCTACAGTTAAAGTAAGTGAGGTTCAAAACAACTCTGGACTCTTTTGACTTTCTCTATCTATCTATCTATCTATCTATCTATCTATCTATCTATCTATCTATCTATCTATCTATCTATCTATCTATCTATCTATCTATCTATCTATCTATCTATCTATCTATCTGTCTGTCTGTCTGTCTGTCTGTCTGTCTGTCTGTCTGTCTGTCTGTCTGTCTGTATTAGTGGTGCAATGAATCACAAGACTCAGGTCAGATCATATTACGTTTTTGGAGTCAAGGATCAGATTATTTGTATTACTTTCAATACTTTCTATGTATTCTTTAAACAGCTATACCTAACATACACTTACTGACCACTTTATTAGGTACACCTTACTAGTACCGGGTTAGACCCACTTTTGCCTTCAGAACCTTTGTGGCATAGATTCAACAAGGTATTGGAAATAATTCTCAGATTTTGGTCCATGTTGACTTGATGGCATTATGCAGTTGCTGCAGATATGTTGGCTGCACATCCATGATGCGAATCTCCCTTTCTACCACATACCAAAAGTGCTCAATTGGATTGAGATCTGGTGACTGTAGAGGCCAGTTGAATACAGTGAACTCATTGTCATGTTCAAGAAACCAGTCTGAGATGATTCGCGCTTTGTGGCGCGTTATCCTGCTATGAGTAGCCATCAGAAGATAGGTACACTGTGGTTATAAAGGAATGGACATGGTCAGCAACAATACAACGTTGACACCATGCTGTGTTGGTACTAATGGACCCAAAGTGTTCTAAGAAAATATCCCCCACATCATTACACCACCACCACCAGCCTGAACCATTGATACAAGGCAGGATGGATCCATGCTTTTATGTTGTTGACGCCAAATTCTGACCCTACTATCCGAATGTCGCAGCAGAAATCGAGGCTCATCAGACCAGACAACATTATCCCAATCGTCTATTGTCTAATTTTGGTGAGCCTGTGTGAATTGTAGCCTCAGTTTCCTGTTCTTAGCTGACAGGAGTGGCACTCGATGTGGTCTTCTGCTGCTGTAGCCCATCTGCCTCAAGGTTGGATGTGTTGTGTGTTCAGAGATGCTCTTCTGCAGACCTCGGTTGTAACAAGTGGTTATTTGAGTTACTGTTGCCTCTTCTATCAGCTGGAACCAGTCTGGCCATTCTCCTCTGATCTTTGGCATTTGCACCCACAGAATTGCCGCTCACTGGATATTTTCTCCTTTTCAGACAATTCTCTAAACCCTAGAGATGGTTGTGTGTGAAAATCCCAGTAGATCAGCAGTTTCTGAAATACTCAGACCAGCTTGTCTGGCACCAACAACCACACCATGTTCAAATTCACTTAAATCATCTTTCTTCCCCATTCTGATGCTCAGTTTTGAACTGCAGCAGATCGTGTTGACCATGTTTAAATGCATTGAGTTGCTGCCATGTGATTGGCTGATTAGAAATTTACGTCGACAAGCAGTTGGACAGGTGTACAGTGAGTGGGCAGTGAGTGTACAGTATTGAATACTAGTAAACAATCTTTTTTTTTCTAGCACAAATAAATAGAAATGAAATAAGGGCCGTAGTAAGTTTTACTTCACGTAGCTTTAATATTTTAGTATTAAAATAGCAGTAGACAGATCTGAAAAAACACATCTGATGATGATGAAAAAAGCCTTTATTTGTCACATACACTGTTACATATAGCGAAATTTGACCCCATGAGCTTGAAGGACTGCATCCATACATCTCTGCAATGAATCAAATAACCTAATAAAGTTATCTGCAATGGCAAAGAAAGCATTCCTGCAGTTCATCAAGATTCTTTGGATTCATCTTCAATGCCTCCTCATTCATCTTACCCCAGACATGCTCAATAATGTTCATGTCTGGTAACTGGGCTGGCCAATCCTGGAGCACCTTGACCTTCTTTGCATTCAGGAACTTTGATGTGGAGGCTGAAGTATGAGAAGGAGCGCTATCCTGCTGAAGAATTTTCCCTCTCCAGTGGTTTGTAATGTAATAGGCAGCACAAATGTCTTGATACCTCAGGCTGTTGTTGTTGCCGTTCACTCTGCAGATCTCTTACATGCCCTCATATTGAATGTAACCCCAAACCATGATTTTTTCTTCACCAAACTTGACTGATATCTTTGAGAATCTTGGGTCCTTGTAGGTCTTCTACAATATTTGTGATGATTGGGATGCAGTTCAATGGATGATTCATCAGAAAAATGGACCTTCTGCCACTTTTCCAAATTATCAATTAGAAGTCAAGTTATTATTTGTTGCTCTTACAACTGGAATCGACGACAAGGCTTTTGTCAGGTAGTGTACCCACCAAGATTTCATCCCTCAAAAGTTCAGTGTGCAAACACAAAATTAAGTTTTCTTTTACACCCTTTTTTTGGGAATTTTAAATATTGTAAAAATTCTTACAACATTTATGATGATGCAGATGATAATTAAACTTAGCAGTTACTCTGAGCATCACTTGAATTCCGTAATGTGGTGTGTGTGGTCTATACTATAATCTGTTACATACCTAAAATTCAGCACTGGAAAAAAATTAAGAAACCACTGAAAAATAAATGAAGAATGAAAAAATCTATTATCTGTAATGAAGCAAATTAATGTTTTATTCAAAACACATAATGTCAATTGCCAAATCCAGAAAATCGATATGTCATAAGCAAATTATTCAAAACACATAATGTCAATTGCCAAATCCAGAAAATCGATAATAACCGTCTAATAAATGCTGTCTTCATTTCCTTCCAATGCTGTATATTTATATTGGTTTGGAACAATGTGTGGATGAGTAAATGATGACTCCAAATGATGAACATTTCCCATGATTTTCTGGAAAAAATGGCTTAGATCTGTGTCCTTAAACACACCACTATCCTTGTGCAAGGACCTTAGGGTATAGATGTTGTAGTTAGGGATTTTTTTTACAATGAATCAGGCTGAAAAAACAAATGAGGAATGGAGAATGAATATAAAGAGACCTATTTTAGTCTTAGCCAGTCTCTTCATTGCTCTGTTCTAGTAGAAAAGCTCATGACGCACTGTGAGACACTACAGCATTTCCTGTGTGATTTCATGTGATCCTGACCGAAAGAAAAATGTGATGGAAAAGAGAACAGATCTCTTTGTACAGTACCATTATTGTATCCTGCTACATTATTTAGGTACATATAAATGTAGCCTGAGGTCTTGCAAAAAAACATGACATATGAACTGACATAAATATTAAGCAGTTCTGGTTATCAGATGTTCATATTATGTGAAACAACTAAATATTTGAATTTCTTGTCGTTTCCTTTATCTGCTTGATGACACCTATAATAATCTTTACAAGCAGTTAGCATTTATTATTTACATAAAATGAAAGAATATTTCATTTTGCATAAAGAAAGCTGATTAAACTGAATTTATGATGATTATAAAGAAAAAATTTGACATGTCTTTGTCCTTGATGTCTAGATTATGTTTATCAGATGCAGAGGCAAAAGGAACACACAAGCAATTTACATAAATTACCTGTCGTTTTTGGCACACATTAAATATTTGTTAAATTCTTTCCGCTCTTTGCCATTGGAATTTCCAAAGCATATGCAAGCATAGTTTAGAAACAAATGTAAACACAGCTCTGAATGTCTGTACTCTTAGTCCAGTGGCCCTGTGCCAATCGTTTCTAAGTTCCCCCTTAAATTAGGATGTAGAGGGAATAAAATATGCATAGAAATAGAATAATCAATAACAGAGATGCCCAGTCCTGCTTCCGGGGGGCCTGTGCCTGCAAAGCTCATTTTCAGCCTCCAACAACTACGGTTGAAATAAAGCCTAATATATTTCATATTATAACACAACTGGCTATAACATAACTGCCTCCTTTCATTTTCATTGAAAACTATGAATCATAACCCTGTCTCTTTTGCTGAATATCAGTTTTAATAATCAATATTGGCCATTATAAACGTGTAACAAACAATAAGTTAATACAATATAGGAAATAAAGGCAAGCAATGAGTAAAAATATGCAGAATCAGTGTACGTGTTTACATAAATTCATAAATTAACTTATCTGCGCTCAGCCGAAACACGTTACCTGAAAACAAGTAATCAATTCAAATACCAAAGAGTAGTTAGATACAGACAAGATTAATTAAATATTACGTTTAACTAACTATAGATCCAGCAGTAGATCCTTGATAAACTGTACTAGGGAGGTGTGCTCAATGCACTTGCTGACTGCCTGCAGCTCAGACGTGCGCATACACTGCCCCATAGAATGCATTGATAAGTTAAAAGCATCAGATTTAGGTGAAATTTCAGCTAACCCTGCACAAGAAGAGCAGGGTAGTGTTTTCCAGCTTGACTAGCTGTAAATTATTTGATTAGACAATGTAATAATAATAGTAAAGATAACAACAACAGCAGTAATATAATTACAGTAATGTGATTATTTGGTTTGCATATAGTAGCTTGATTGAGCTTTGGAGTCAGGACTGATTTGATTATTGTAACACTATTAGCCATTACAGGACTGGAAAATGATTATGAGAGAGGAAAGTGATAGGAATCTTGCCTTTTATTTTGTTCCATATTCATAACAACTTTAAAAAGGCGATGCTAATAATATTGATAGCATGTCAGTTATTATCTATTCTATAAAAACAAAACGTATTTAAACAATGAGATTATGTGTGTGATTTGAGCTGGACAGAATCTGAACATTAAAAGAAAGTTCTTAGTTTTAATGAACTCTGAACTGAACAATTTCAAAAGCTGAACTGATTTAGTTTTTTATTGCATGTACATTTAAAAAAACAATATTTATGTGCAACTCAATGTTTCCAAATGTACATACAGATGTATGGTATATAGGGTTTTCCACAGTGGGTTCACAAAACAACCAAACATCAAAATCCAGAAGTTGTAGAAATGAAAGAACTTATAAAATACAAAAAAATCCATGGGTGACACGGTGGCTCAGTGGTTAGCACTGTCGCTTCAGGGCAAGAAGGTCGCTGGTTTGAGTCCTGGCTGGGCCAATTGCCATTTCTGTGTGGAGTTTGTATGTTCTCTCGTGTTGGTGTGGGTTTCCTCCAGGTGCTTCGGTTTCCCTCACAGTCCAAACACATGCGCTATAGGTGAATTGAAGTAAACTAAATTTGCCGTAGTGTATGTTTGTGAATGAGCGTTGATGGGTGTTTTCAAGTAATGGTTGCAGCTGGAAGGGCATCTGCTGTGTAAAACAAATGCTGGATTAGTTGGCGCTTCATTCCGCTGTGGCGACCCTTGATGAATAAATGGAATAAGCTGAAGAAAAATGAATGAATGAATGAATGAATGAAAAAAAATCCATAAACGCGGAAATTACATTACTGAGTCAAGGACATTATGAGAACAATCAAAACAATACATTCATAATGGTTTTGTATATCATCAAAATGAAAATATAACTGATTTGTTGCTTTTCAATTACAATTCAATTGTGTGCTTTTTTTTACCCATATTGAGGCACCCAGTCTCCCTTTTTTTTCCCTAAACTATACACTACCTGACAAAAGTTTTGTCGTCGATGCCAGTTGTAAGGGCAACAAATAATAACTTGACTTTAAGTTGATTTGGAAAAGTGGCAGAAGGTATTTTCCCGATGAATCATCTGTTGAACTGCATCCCAATTGTCCCTAAAACTGCAGAAGACCTATTGGAACCCACATGGACCCTAGATTCTCAAAGAAATCAGTCAAGTTTGGTGAAGAAAAAAACATGGTTTGGGGTTACATTCAGTATGGAGGTGTGTGAGAGATCTGCAGAGTGGACGGCAACATCAACAGCCTGAGGTATCAAGACATTTGTGCTGCCCATTACATTACAAACCACAGGAGAGGGTAAATTCTTCAGCAGGATAGTGCTCCTTCTCATACTTCAGCCTCCACATCAAACTTTCTTATAGCAAAGAAGGTCAAGGTGCTCCAGGATTGGCCAGCCCAGTCACCAGACATGAACATTATTGAGCATGTCTGGGGTAAGATGAAGGAGGAGGCGTTGAAGATGAATTCAACGAATCTTGATGAACTCTGGGAGTCCTGCAGGAACGCTTTCTTGGCCATTCCAGATGACTTTATTAATAAGTGATTTGAGTCAGTGCAGAGATGTATGGATGCAGTCCTCCAAGCTCATGGGAGTCATACACAATATTAATTCTTTTTTTCACTGCACCATGACTTTATATTCTATACTGTACATTATTTCTGTTAAGTGACAAGACTTTTGTCTTAGCAAAGTCAGACCTTACTGTCCTAATGAAATAATTAAAAATTAAGGCCTGATTATATTTTATTGTGGTAAAATAAGCGTAATCTAGAGCATATAAGCCTAGAAGTCAAGTTATTATTTGTTGTTCCTAAAACTTGGATAGGCGACAAGACTTTGTCAGGTAGTGTATTAAACTGTGAGGATGGTACTTCTAGCATCTTAAAATGTAAATTTTTATAAATTCATTTTAATAGGTATTGTTTTTCCTCACTATCTTATTTTATATTTTCTCTCATTACAAAAAAAAAAACACAAAATAAAATTCAGATCTTTCTGACTATATATTCTGTATTAAGTCTGGTCTTGATGGGAGAATATATTCTAAAACCTACTGATTAGCTATTGATATATTCAATAACATTTGATAAATAAAATTAATGATCAGTTCATCATTCTAATAGTCATAAAACAATGGTTTTTGCAGCCGCTTTTCTCTCTGGAAGTTTCCAGTAATCCCACACTGAATTGTGGAATTCAGTCATAAAAAATGGAATTAGCTTTACAATCCAAGAAAATTCTGGACGAATCAAAAGAAGTCATCTGCCCTTAATCAAATCACAATGTGGACAGTGTACTGTGAAAATTAAACTGCAGAAATACTGTTTTGTCTTTTGTGTGTGTGAATGAACTCATGCTTTTCTGTATGAGGACATGAACACATGACCTTGATCGACTGAGATCCTCTTCACAGCTCTTTAAAAACAGTTTTGTTTGCAAATTGTAAGAAAATTCAAGCATCTTCACATCAAAACATAAATTAATGGATGTTTTGTTGTTGAACTCTTAATAGTTTCAAACTGAATTATTGTTATGCAAATGTAAGACTTTTAGCAGAAAAGATTTACATCAAGAAGATATTTGATAATATAGAGAAAAATGCACAAGCCTCTTGATTTATTAAAAAATCACATCACATGTTCAAAAATGAGCACATTCAGCCCAGCACACTGCATTGTTCTGGATTTTTAGTAAGAATGTCATAAAAGCTACTACTTTGTTTGTTTATAGCAATGAGTTCTGTCTTAAAAATTAAAGTGGGAACATTTTTGAATTTGTCCAGGACCCAATGAACCAAGTCCGAGTGTGAACAAGCCCTGAGAAACACCATTAGCATGACTGTTGTGGACTTAACCAGCATCATTTCTCCAGTGTGTGTCGACAGAAATCAACTTTTCCACTAAACATCAGTCAAGGTAAGCCAAATGAGTGTTATTAAGTGTGGTATTAAGTGAGTACTTTTTCAGTTTCCTAGTGTGACTATGTGTTTATATGCACATTTACACTTAATAGAGGAAGCACAGGATGACGGATAATCTGAATCATTTGGAGAACTGACTGGCAACATGATGCACTCCTGTAGTTTGATGTAGTAAACAGATCAAATCGTATGTAGTACATTTGTTTGTAGTAAGCTGGATTCCCTGTGTGAGATAATTTGATATATAGGTCGGCATTAGAACAAAAAAAATGGATGATGATAGTGATTATTTTCTTGCTTAATTAACTGAACATTACTGATAATCACTGACAGATTTTATTTTTATTATTATTTTAAAGTTAATAATGACTTTTCTATATAATAATTCCATGTGGAATCATCTGTGGTTCAGTTTTCGCTCGTGGATGTGCACTGGTAGAGAGGAAGAAACACATCAGATTGCGTTTCTGGACATTTACTAAAGTAAACATTGTGCAGCAATATTCTTCTGCATTAATGTACAAAGATTGAAAAATAAATGTTCATTAAAATGTGACCTGCAGACTTAAGCGATTAAGGCGCTGTTTGTGTTGGTTTTCTGCCAGGGTTTGCTCTTTAATTAAATATTGACACTAAAATTCCAATGGTAGAATCTCAGAGGCAGCACGAAATGCCAAGACATATCGTCTACACAAAAATGATGTTTTAATGCAAGGAATTCATCATTTGTTATTATGGAAAATACTTACGTTTTAAACCTAAAGTTTGGTGTCTAAAAAAAGTACCACAAGATGGAGACAAGCATTGGACTATCTTGCCAAAATCGATCGTTTATATTACAGGATTAAAACTTGAACACTTCACCAAATGAATTTAAAGTTGGAAAGACTAAATAGTGATTTATGATTGTGTTTAAGGAGTTTTTATTTATCCGGTTTGCTCAGAGAGGGAGACAGATTATCATTTTTAGACCTGCGCTGAGGAATAATTCACTATGGCAACATTTGCAAACATAATGAAAAACCCAGCATGGCTGCATACCATGCCTTGTGAATGTGTATGCATATTAGGAAACCTTTTGCTGAAGTGAGAGGTGATCATGTAATATCTTAGATTGACAGTTCCTAGCTTGATTTAGTTAAATGAACATTAGTTAATAATGCATAGCCTTTATTGTAAGTTTTGATGCGCATTCAGTGATTTGCTCTTCAGTGTTTGGACTTTAAGCAGTGAAAATTAAACCACAACGAACGAAACTAAACTTCAACTCTGAAAACTGGACTGACAGTTTGAATTTCAGTTTACTAGAGCTTCTATGTTAAGCTGCTTTGACACAATCGACATTGTAAAAGCGCTAAAAAAATAAAGATGAATTGAATTGAATGTACATTTCACACCAGATCTATTGTATCTAAAATAAGTGGCAATTAATACCAATAGAAAAGTAGTACAGAAATGCTGACTGTAAATACTAATAGAAAATGTTTTGAATTAGGGCTCCACAATATTGGAAAAATATGACATTCCAATATTTTGTTTTTCTGCGATATATATTGCGATATGAATACAATTTCACTAGATGACTTGAATAGCTCTATTGGGAAATCATTCATTAATTTATCTTAAACTGATTGGGATGATTCTGTAGGAGGGTGAATCATGCATCAAATATAACAAATAAATTACAAGCACAGTTAAATACAATAGAGCAAGTATATTTAAAAAGGATTAGTAAATTAGAAATTAGTCAATTATTAAATTAAAGTAAATTAGTATAATCAAATATAAAACAACACTGTATAGTGCATATAGTGCTGTAAAGTATATTGTATAGTGCATATAGTGCTAGTATAGTGCTGTATAGTGCATAAAGTGCTGTATAGTGCATATAGTGCTGTATAGTGCATATAGTGCTGTATAGTATAGTGCATATAGTGCTGTATAGTATAGTGCTGTATAGTGCATATAGTGCTGTATAGTGTATAGTATAGTGCATATAGTGCTGTATAGTGCATATAGTGCTGTATAGTGCATATAGTGCTGTATAGTATAGTGCATATAGTGCTGTATAGTATAGTGCTGTATAGTGTATAGTATAGTGCATATAGTGCTGTATAGTGCATATAGTGCTGTATAGTGCATATAGTGCTGTATAGTGTATAGTATAGTGCATATAGTGCTGTATAGTGCATATAGTGCTGTATAGTGTATAGTATAGTGCATATAGTGCTGTATAGTGTATAGTATAGTGCATATAGTGCTAGTATAGTGCTGTATAGTGCATATAGTGCGTATAGTGCTGTATAGTGCATATAGTGCTGTATAGTGTATAGTATAGTGCATATAGGGCTGTATAGTGTATAGTATAGTGCATATAGTGCTGTGTAGTGTATAGTATAGTGCTGTATAGTGTATAGTATAGTACATATAGTGCTGTATAGTGTATAGTATAGTGCATATAGTGCTAGTATAGTGTATAGTATAGTGCATATAGTGCTGTATAGTGTATAGTATAGTGCATATAGTGCTGTATAGTGTATAGTGTAGTGCATATAGTGCTGTATAGTATAGTGCATATAGTGCTGTATAGTATAGTGCATATAGTGCTGTATAGTGTATAGTATAGTGCATATAGTGCTGTATAGTGTATAGTATAGTGCATATAGTGCTGTATAGTATAGTGCATATAGTGCTGTATAGTGTATAGTGCATATAGTGCTGTATAGTGTATAGTATAGTGCATATAGTGCTGTATAGTATAGTGCATATAGTGCTGTATAGTATAGTGCATATAGTGCTGTATAGTGTATAGTGCATATAGTGCTGTATAGTGTATAGTATAGTGCATATAGTGCTGTATAGTGTATAGTATAGTGCATATAGTGCTGTATAGTATAGTGCATATAGTGCTGTATAGTATAGTGCATATAGTGCTGTATAGTGTATAGTATAGTGCATATAGTGCTAGTATAGTGTATAGTATAGTGCATATAGTGCTGTATAGTGTATAGTATAGTGCATATAGTGCTGTATAGTGTATAGTATAGTGCATATAGTGCTGTATAGTATAGTGCATATAGTGCTGTATAGTGTATAGTATAGTGCATATAGTGCTAGTATAGTGCTGTATAGTGCATATAGTGCTGTATAGTGTATAGTATAGTGCATATAGTGCTGTATAGTGCATATAGTGCTGTATAGTGTATAGTATAGTGCATATAGTGCTGTATAGTGTATAGTATAGTGCATATAGTGCTGTATAGTATAGTGCATATATTGCTGTATAGTGTATAGTATAGTGCATATAGTGCTGTATAGTGTATAGTATAGTGCATATAGTGCTAGTATAGTGCTGTATAGTGCTGTATAGTGCATATAGTGCATACAGTGCTGTATAGTATAGTGCATATAGTGCTGTATAGTATAGTGCTGTATAGTGTATAGTATAGTGCATATAGTGCTGTATAGTGTATAGTATAGTGCATATAGTGCTGTGTAGTGTATAGTATAGTGCATATAGTGCTAGTATAGTGCTGTATAGTGCGTATAGTGCTGTATAGTGCATATAGTGCTGTATAGTGCATATAGTGCATCAAATATAACAAATAAATTACAAGCACAGTTAAATACAATAGAGCAAGTATATTTAAAAAGGATTAGTAAATTAGAAATTAGTCAATTAGTAAATTAAAGTAAATTAGTGTAATCAAATATAAAACAACACTGTATAGTGTTCACTGTAGAAATCATTTTAAAAATTTGCCTTTATTCAAATTTCAAATGGTAAAAATTTTTGTGCCTGACATTTCACTCCATGTAAATTTGAACAAATCTCACGTGTTCTGAACTGTGGATCTTGGTTTACTATAAAATAAATTATAGGCCATTTTGAGGGATGTAAACAAAAACAATGGTCCCAACGTATTTACTGTTTTACATTTTTAATTTCGGTAGCTTCTGGGAATCCTAAAAGAGCCACATATTGATAAATAATGTTATGAGAGCTGTTTTAACATTAGGTTATGATTGAATTGCCTCTTGTTACAGTTATGAAATAGTTTGATAACAAGCAGGAAATGTTCACGGGGCAATGACATGACCACATTGAAATGGTCTATAGTATAAAAGTAGTGAGCGATATCAATGCTAGAATGATATATTGTGCAGCCCTATTTTGAATTGTTTTAATTGTTCAAACATGTAGTTGGGCACACACCTTTGTGGAAAAGCCAATCAAATCAGTTATTTTCATAATTTTCTCTCTATTCAAATGTTAAAAAGAAAAAGTTTATTTGTTAAAATCATTAAACTTAACTTGTAAAACCATAACATGTTATTGCGTCCCTCGATGGTTAGTTTTTACAATAATATTTGATCATTTTAATGGTGCATTGGGCAAGTATATAGTAATGTGTGCATATTTAGTGCCCATTTATGTCGCCATTTTTCTGGTTTTTATCTTAGCTCTCAGGTCAGTGCTTTTTACATTTAAATAAACATTAATAAGTGCAAGGTTGCAAAATGACACGTGACGCTTAATTTAAGTGACAGCAACTTTTATTTACAAAATAATACTGAAGGTAGGTCAAATGTAACATGGTGCAGAAAACAGATCAATTTAATGTGAGAAATGGTGCTTTATGTATTCCATCAGCTGCCTAAACTTTTAATTCATGGTGGCATTTGACATTTACACTCTTCAGAAAATCCAACTCAATCTCCTTACAAATGAAACAGAACAGTTTTGTGCTGGATTGGAGCAAAATGGACTGTGGTGGCGCAGTAGGTGGTGCTGTCACCTCACAGCAAGAAGGTTGCTGGTTTGAGCCTCAGCTGGGTCAGTTGGCATTTCTGTGTGGAGTTGGCATGTTCTCCCTGCGTTCACGCGGGTTTTCTCCCGGTGCTCCAATTTACCCCTCAAGTCCAAAGACTTGGTGAATTAAGTAACCTAAATTGTCCGTAGTGAATGAGTGTGTATGGTTGTTTTCCAGTGATGGGTTGTAGCTGGAAGGGCATAAAACATATGCTGGATAAGTTGGCAGGTCATTCTGCTGTGGCGACCCCAGATTAATATAGGGACTAAGCCGAAAAGAAAAGAAATGAATGAATGAATGAATGAATGAATGGAACAAAATGAATGAATACGTCTACACTACTTGACAAAAGTCTTGTCGCCTATCCAAGTTTTAGGAACAACAAACAATAACTTGACTTTTAGTTGATCATTTGGTATCAGAAGTGGCTTAAATGAAAGACAAAGGCCTCTAGATAACACTTATTTCACCAAAATAAAATATGATCATGCCTTGATTTTTAATTATTTCATTAGGACAGTAAGGTCTGACTTTGCTTAGACAAAAGTCTTGTCACTTAACAGAAATAATGTACAGTATAGAATATAAAGTCATGGTGCAGTGGAGAAAGAATGAATATTGTGTATGACTCCCATGAGCTTGGAGGACTGCATCCATACATCTCTGCAATGACTCAAATCACTTATTAATAAAGTCATCTGGAACAGAAAAGAAAGCGTTCCTGCAGGATTCCCAGAGTTCATCAAGATACTTTGGATTCATCTTCAATGCCTCCTCCTTCATCTTACCCCAGACATGCTCAATAATGTTCATGTCTGGTGACTGGGCTGGCCAATCCTGGAGAATCTTGACATTCTTTGCTTTCAGGAACTTTGATGTGGAGGCTGAAGTATGAGAAGAAGCGCTATCCTGCTGAAGAATTTGCCCTCTCCTGTAGTTTGTAATGTAATGGGCAGCACAAATGTCTTGATACCTCAGGCTGTTGATGTTGCCATCCACTCTGCAGATCTCTCACATGCCCCCATACTGAATGTAACCCCAAACCATGATTTTTCATTCGCCAAACTTGACAGATTTCTTGGGTAAGAATCTTGGGTCCATGCGGGTTCCAATAGGTCTTCTGCAGTACTTGTGATGATTGGGATGCAGTTCAACAGATGATTTAACAGAAAGCTCTACCTTTTGCCACTTTTCCAAATGATCAACTAGAAGTAAAGTTATTATTTTTGGGATGACAACTGGGATCGACGACAAGACTTTTGTCAGGTAGTGTATGTCCAATAATCTTTGAAAACTTTGTGTAATTCTGAAACATCACCAAATAGACATTAAAAAGTAACACAATCTCAAGTTTTAACATGCGTTAACATGCAAATAGTAAATACACACTTTGAATCCCTTACACATGTTCAAAAATCCAGATGAAATATGAAATGGAGATGGGTCCAGATTGAATACTCTTTAAGGAGCTCTGTCCTAAATAGTGTAATAATTTGGCTACTCACTGGACTAAAGATGACTGTCTGTATTTCCAGTTCCTGCAAACAGATGCTACTTGTGTACAGTGTAGAGTTTCAGTTTACTCTGCTTCTGGAGATCAATAGAAATGCATTCACCATGACAACAACTTCAAACAGAAAAGGCTACAGCATGTCATATATCACATAACAAATATTGTGTATTCCACTCCACGTTCCTCGTGTATCTTTTCAGAACTGTACAGTATACACAAAGAATGCTGCTTGAGCTTTCATTGTCTGTTTCTATGAATTAAGGTCTGGATCACTTAGTAAGTCTGTTGATTTAAAATGGGGGAAAAAGTTTCATGAACATTTTACTTTAAGACATGTTTGTTTCTAACTCACAACATCATTGATTGATTGCGTTATCCACCAAACAAGAAATCGATTCACTCAAGCTTAGTTATTTATTAACTGGCCTCTGAAGCATGAGTACGTTGAACTGTAAAGTAGCATTGAGAATCACTGAAGGAGGAATATCCAACGTGGAGAGACCAAAACAAAAAAGGTACTCACACTTTTACCCTTACAATCAAGTACAATTTCAAAATCTCATAACACTTTTCTTATAATAGATCCACAGGATGAAGTTTTCAGCAGTTCAGCGTGAGACATGGCTGATTTTGCTCACTTTTCTACACATGTGGATTGGATCAAATAATGGATGCCTTTATCCAGGCGGTAAGATCAAGTCATTTAATGGGAACTTACAATTAACAAAGAATTCAGGAAATGCTTCAGTTGCATTATAATGCCAGGGTGTCTGCTATTGTCTTAAGAATGATTAAAAGTTGGTAAATCAATTTAGAGAGATTTAAGACCCTTAAAAAGTATTTTAAAAAGTCTTAAATGCTATTTTACATCGTATTCAATTTTGTATCATTTTTAGTTACATGCTAAAGTTTGCCTGAAATTAATCTGTGAATATTGTCTTGCTGTGTAGTTTATGAAACCGATAAGTTTATTTATAAACTAATTTCGAGAGGATCAAGTGCTTATGATTGCTTGCAGCCGGCACTGCATTATTCAATTTATGATTCACCAATCAGACGATTGCTAAGCCACTATAAAAACCCTGAGTTCCATATAACAGCCATCTTCGTTTTGAAGAATCCCCCCTTCCACCCCTACTACTCCTCCTTTCCTGAATGGGTGGCTCGGTGGCCCAGTGGTTAGCACTGTTGCCTCACAGCAAGAACGTCACTGGTTCTAGTCCTTACCAAGCCAGCCGACGTTTCTGTGCGGAGTTTACATGTTCTCCCCGTGCTCACGTGGGTTTCTCCCGGGTTCCTCGGTTTCCTCCCACCATCCAAAAATATGCAACTTAAGTTAATTGACTAATCCAAATCGGCACCACAGACATGTTCCTAGTAAGTAGTTATCTCTTAGGAGCAAGTTATCTCTTATCTGTTCAGTAGCTACTACAGCAGGGGAGTTCTCAAGTTCTACCTGAGCTCAAACTCCCCTCTCGCCTTGCAAATGGGAGGGAGCCCCGGGCTCGAGGATCTTATGAGCTAAGGGCTCTCTCCCGGGACAGCATGCCAAGCCAGCTTTATAACCAATCATCAGCTAAGTGTGAACTCTTGAAAAGTATTACTACTACGTGATCTCGCGGTGTTTCCATGTCACTTCTCGCGTGTGTTTGGTTGTGAGACGTAGTTTGGACAAAGTTGTTGGTGAATCTTCCTATTGTCAAGTCATGCGGTGTGAAACCTCCTGTCGCCGATCCATCTTGCAGTGTAATCACAGCACCGTCAGAACGCTACCCCAGATAGTCATGCAGTGTGAAAACATCTGTGATGCCACTACTTTGATAATCAGATTTCACTGTTTAAACCCTGTATGTATATACCCAGAATGCTGTTTTACTGTGATAACTCTTTCATACAGGTGATTATGAGTTTAAATTGAAACTGGACAAGAATGTCATCCCTGCTTTGGCGGGATGTGCACAGATCCCCTGTGCGTATTCTGCTCCAATGAGAACACATTCAGGCCGGCTGATCTGGTTCAGCGGGAGCCCTGACTTCCCCATCAGCCCACAAGAGATGGAGCGTAAGGACGGCCTGCTGAGACCACTGGCTTCTATTCTGGAAGAGTGCAGCATTATTCTGTGGGACTTCAGCGGACATGAAAGAGTCGAAGAATATGGAGTCATGTTAGAATGGGGAACCAATGAAACGCATGTCTACGATGAGAGAGTCGCGGTGTCTTATTCTGCTGGTATGTGTTTTTGACTTAATGCTTGATTTTAACTCCCACTGTGTGTGGTTTTGAGCAGCTTGTTTTAAAGTAACCCACAGTATGGTGGCCCTTTTGAGATAAAGTGATAAAACAGAAAAGTACAAGCCCAAATTACATATTACTTTAGCTTCTGGAATCAGTATACAATGAACCTTTTTCCCCATAATAAGTACCTATTTAGTATACAATTTCCATTGCAGCTTAAATCATTCATGCATTTTCCATCAGCTTAGTCCAGGCATGGGCAAACTTGATCCTGGAGGGCCGGTGTCCCTGCAGAGTTTTGCTCCAACACTAATCAAACACACCTGAACAACCTAATTAGTGTTTTCAAGATCACTAGAAAGCTACAAGCAGGTGTGTTTGATTAGGGTTGGAGCAAAACTATGCAGGGACACCGGCCCTCCAGGATCGAGTTTGCCCATCCCTGGCTTAGTCCCTTATTTATCAGGGGTCGCCACAGCGGAATGAACCGCCAACTGTTTTGGCATACATTTCACACAGCGGATGCCCTTTCAGCCATAACATAGGAAAACACCCATACACACACACTCAAACACAGCCAATTTAGTTCATCCATGTGGGGGAAACCAGAGCACCTGAAGGAAACCAACGCAAACACAGGGAGAACATGCAAACTCCACATAGAAATGCCAACTGGCCCAGCCAGGAGTTGAACCAGCGACCTTTTCTTAGTTTAGCGTGAACTCTTCCTTTAACAACGAATGCCTGCATTCTGATAAATAACACAGTCTGCTTAACTTCTTTTTTCCCAGCAAAACTGAACATCAGTCTACACACTGAAGTCCTTGAAGCTGGAAAACAGACAATAATAATCTGCAGTCTTCCAGACCTCTGCCTCAACAGTGATCCAATAGTAACCTGGAAGGGGCTCAACTCAAAGCAGCTTCGTCGTCTGAGATTTCCCAGGGAAATGGAAACATATTTGATGTACAGCGAGCAGCTCTTCTACACACCCATCCCCGAGGATCACCAAGCCGAGATTACATGTGAAGCTACGTTTGGGAAAAATCTGAGCGCCAGTGCTTCCATGACTTTGACCGTTCACTGTAAGCACAGTTATATTTCACTTTCAAATTCACACTTAAAGCCTCTGATTAGTGATGAAGTTTGTGTGTGTTTCAGCTCATCCTCGGATATTGAACAGCTCCACGTGCTCTCTGAAACAGGATCTGCTCACCTGTGTTTGTGTCAGTCAGGGTGTGCCTTTGCCTGATGTTCACTGGCCTCTGCAGAACAACATTGATTTTAACACCGTTGTTACATCAGACGGCCACATCACCGTGAGAAGCACCTTCACCATGACTGTGGTGGACCTTACCAGCATCAGTTCTCCAGTGTGCGTCAGCAGAAATCCACTTGGTCAGACAAATATGACTCTTCCTCTGAACACGGATGAAGGTAAGCCAGATGTTAAGTGTGGTTTGTAAACCGCGTTGCTTTGCATAGCATCACCATCTGTGCCTTTGTGTGTCTACAGTAATAGAGGAAGCAGAAGGTGACGGGCAATCTAAAAATGATTTGGAGAACTAAAAAACAACAAGCCTGCAGACTATGATGGTGGAAGTGTTCCAGTAGTTCAAGTAAAATCAAATTTCATTTGCAATATTAACAATGTATTTAATGTACATCTTAGTGTACATTAATGTATTTAATATCCTAATGCAATGGTATATATTTGTGAGCATCTTATGTGCATCATATTATCTTATGTGTTTGCATTGTCCTTGCTTTCTTATGTCCTTGCATTGCTTTTAAATTGAGATCTTTTATCAAATTAACTGAACTGTCGTGTTCTGTCATTCTACTAATGTGTTTATGAGCTGTTAGTCAAATTGGGGGGAATTTACATTCTTGCTTCTCAAGAATTTTTAGAAATATTTCTGTTTAGTTAGCAGAATTCATGACAATGTTTACATTGTTTACTTTAAATGTAACAAGTTATAATGAGGCTCCTACATGTGAGAATAAAAATAAAAATAAAAAAGTGAACTCATGATTTTAGAAAAGCACTTTCTTTAATTATTGAAAAAAATATATTTTTCGAGCTGTAAAACCTTCCGGATTTACCACTTACAAAGTCCACCATGTAAATAGCAAATGCGCTATGGCGCAATGCAACTGACTCTTAAAGGGAATGTGAGATGAGACTCTGATTGGTTTATCCTCAAAACACACCCATAACTCATTAAGAGAATAAGCTCAACCCTGTTAGACCATACGACGAGGCACAGAGCATAGATTAAAATAAAGCTCTTTGTCTTTATATCACTCCAGTATGACTGTGGACACACTATACCTGCAAACAGTTCTGTCCAAACAGTTTTTAAAAGCTGATTTTCATCATAGGTGCCCTTTAAATGAAATAAGCTAAAATGTTGGCATAAAATCTGAACACTTCACTAGCAAGAAAACGATAGAGAATGAGTGTCCTCCAATCTGCCTTTACTTTCACTTTCTTTTTCTCTCTTTCATAGATAAAAGTGTTGTATGCACAGGCATCCATTAGTCTACATAATTAGTTTAGTTTGTTAAGTGCAAAGATTTGTTTAAAAACTATTTCTAAATTCAGTTCTAATTGCCAGCAAAAGAATAAATGAACAATAATAATAAAGTGTTATATCCAAACACACGTCCTATGCCCCTTATGGATCAAAACCTGACAGGTGGACAAATCTAAGCTTGATTTTAATAAAACAAATATAAATATGCAAATAATAAATAATACTGCTTATAATGATAATAATAACATTATACAAATGCAAGTTGTCGTAAATAAACTGAAAAAAGTCCCCCAAGATTATGGGGTGGAGGCAGTGGTTTTTATATTTGTGTAGAAAATAATAATTTTTGTAATATTTTATTTCATTCTTTTTCATTTGTAAATATATTTGTGTATTGCTGTGCATCCTGCGTGTTTTAACTAATGCGCTCTGCGCTGGACTTTAGACCTGCTCTCAGCTAGTGCACAGTCTATTTTAGTTCCTCAAAATAGCAAAGCGATAACAATGCGCCTCAACACACCTCCATTCTAGACCGAAACACCAATGAGTCCACAAAGTGGTGCAAATGGATTTGCTATTTAAACAACGTAGCGGAAAACGGGAAAATTAGAGTTGCGCTTGTCTGAAAATAGCAACATGTCAGGGCAAACACATCTTGCGCCTTGTATCAAAGTGTATGGGGTGTATGATAGGGCCCTAAAAGTCTCTTTTTTAAATTTCTGACAATTTAAATGCCTCCCATTTTGAGGGCCACTGCAACGTGACGTAGGAGTGCAGTTTCCCCGCTCCCACCGAATTGATTGACAGCAGCGTATTAACATGTCTCCGTATAATCATATCAGCAAGACAGGACGTATGCAAAGCAACTGGGATTAAAAAATCTGTTCAGCTCTCTGTGATCATCAGTCATTATCAAATGTGATCAAGAGTGAGTTTTACAATTTTAAAACGGTTTTAAAACGGTGCATGTCTGTAATAAAGTAAGTTAAAGACGGTAAAATCGCTGTAATTCATCACCACAGCTGCATGTCAGTACAATTATAAAAGAAGATGCTTCAATCCGGGTTTGTTGACGTTAAATCAGGTTTATTTTGTGCATTAACATAACGGATACACATACAGCAGTGGATATTAACGTGTGTATCCTGTCGCATTTGCCGTGCTGTGTGGGTGTGTGAACTTTGTAATGACATTGTGTGTCACTCATCATTGCAAAAAGGCTTGAATTAACTCCAACAACAAATACATCAGATAATCATTGGGAAAGTTCTTACTGTAGTATTTCTCACAAACGTTACGTGAAATCTGCTTCCTTCATGTCTGTCACTGTGCTGTTTATCTGACACCGCTGAGGCGGAGACTGAGGCACACTCTGACAGGCACGTGGGAACGGTGGGCAGGGAGAACTAGCATTAAAGGCACAGGCAACAGCTACATTGTGTTCAGAGCAGAAAATTTCAAACTTCTATAAGGTACAATAAATAATCTTATGGGTGTTTTGAGATGAAACTTTACAGACACATTCTGGAGACACAAAAGACTGATCTTAAATCTTGAAAAAGGGGTTAAAAAGGTAACCTTTAAATCATGTTAAGTGAATTGTCTACCTCACAGAGGTGTGTGTTTGTACCGATTAAACAATCACAAAAGGGAGACGAGCACAAAAACGGACTACATTCCTCTTAGAACCTTAGATCTTAGATTAATAATGCAATCTGTCAATAGGGTATATGCGGGAGAATGCAGAAGGACTTTTAATTTGTCAGTTATCTGGGTTAAGTGCTTCCGGTGAACTGTACGCCATTACAAAACCGCCGCGTTTAAGGTCTATTTTCTTTAAAAATCAGCTATCTCCACTGGCTGAGTGATATCTGATATAAAGTGGGTCTCAGAAACACTGCATTAAATTACATTTTTCCATGCCATGTATTTATAATATGAGCATTTATTTTACCCCAGTGTATTCAATGGAACTTCTGCCCTAGCCTGCCGAAACTGACGGGCACGTGCAAGTAAACGGCTTTTTTTGTTGTTTTAAGCTTGAGTAACTAAATGAATGCAAAACTAATTTCACTAATTAAATTATTTTATAATAATTATATTATAATTACATTACAACACTGATGCTGTAGAAGTAACCGTATAAAATGGAAAAAAAGTCACATTAACCATTCACCGGAAGTTTATCAGTATGGGAGGAAACACTAGCTCCGCATATACCCTATTACTTTTTGAAATAGGGTTAATATATTAAGTGAATTTTTGTGGAGGCATTGTGAATCAACAATAAGCAATCATTTATAATACTTAGAATCATTCGCATCACAAACAGTCTACTGGGTCATTTAACCAGTGAGAGATCAATATCTGCATCTCCTACTAAAGTCCAGATTATACCGCTTTAGTTTACTTTACACTGGGAGACCAACTGCAATCAAGAAATGTTGCAGCTTGTCAAATATCCCAGGACAAATATTGTGTTCATTTCATTCTGTTGCTTAATCAGTCCTGCCAACATTTTGCGCTTCTGCAAAGTCCCTTTAAAGCAAGTCATTTCACTCGGTGGCCATCTTTGAAATGCCTAAAAGGTCATAGTAAATAGGAACAGTGTAGTTCAGTTTGTAGTGTTTAAGTTCAGTTCAGTTTAGCTCAGTTCAGTGTGGTTTAATAATCACTACTGAGAGTCCAAATACTGAAGAGCAAATCCAACGATGCGCAGCTCTACAGATCCCGAACCATGCAAGCCAGTGGCGACAGCGGAGAGGGAAAAAAACTTCACTAAAGGCGGAATTGAAGAAAAAAAAAACCTTGAGAGAAACCAGGCTCAGTTGGGCACGATCATTTTAATTTCTCTGCTGGCCAAATGTCTTGTGCAGAGCTGCAGTCTCACTGGCGGAGGCTGGAAGCTGGCCTCAGTGAAGACTCGTCTGTCTCTGGAGCGTCACAGGAATCAGTCTCATGTTCTCCACTTTTCCATGACCATCACAGTAGCTGCTCAGGATTCGGCCAGGTCCAGGATATAAAAACCTTGGGATCATCTCGTCGTTGGTCTTGGATCGAATCAGTGGCTCTGCATAGTCTGAGGGCCTCGGGAAGAGTATCCCCAGGTGGAAATGGAGAATAAAGAAAATAATTAGCGTAGCTGATGTTCACAGTGTATATCAACAAGACGCATAACCTGTGTGGAAGCCCCCTAAGTGGTGCACTAAGTGTATGCTTTACTAAACAGATAGGTCTTTAATCTAGTTTTGAATTGGGAGAGTGTGTCTGAGCCTCGGACGTTATCAGGAAGGCTATTCCAGAGTTTAGGAGCTATAAATGAGAAGGCTCGACCTCCTTTACTCGACTTTGCTATTCTAGGTACTACCAGAAGCCCTGAGTTTTGAGACCTTACAGAGCGAGTTGGATTGTAGCGAGACAGAAGGTTTGTTAGATAAACAGGAGCTAGATTATTTGAAGCTTTATATGTAAGAAGCAATATTTTAAATTCAATACGAAACTTAACAGGCAGCCAGTGTAAGGAGGATAAAATTGGGGTGATGTGATCAAATTTTCTAGACCTGGTAAGAACTCTTTCAGCTGCATTTTGTACTAATTGAAGTTTGTTAATAGAGGATGCTGGGCAGCCAGCAAACAGAGCATTACAGTAGTCCAGCCTAGAAGTCATAAAAGCATGGACTAGCTTTTCTGCATCTGAGATGGATAGCATACTTCGTAACTTAGCGATATTTCTCAGATGAAAGAAAGCAGTTTTTGTGATAAGCAACAGAGGATCAGCTTGATTATTTGTGTTAACAGCACTAATGTTTATTCTCAGGTCCCAAGGGATTTTGTGAGATTTTCTGTTCACATTCAGGACTCTGGTTAAAAATCTATGTTGTCCTGTTTATCCTGTGTTGTCATGGCACACACCACATACGCTATCAAAGCAAACCCCAACCTGATTTCACCAAGAAGGACATGCTCCTAGAGTGACATCTATGTTGATCCTGGAACTACATTCCAATCAGCCAATCAGAATTAAGGGATACGTTTACTGTTTATGTTAAGTTTGGGTTACGGTTAGGTTTATACATTTCTACACGATTGTTGTCCAACTAGTATTCCGCTCTAATTTGGGGAGTAATTTACAGTTGTGGTTGGGTTTAGGGGTAGTGAATAGGTGTGGATTACGTTTTAGAACAAAAATGATGTTCCAGGATCAACATACTAATCCTGGATCGCATCGTACTTGACAAAATCATGAGGTGCCGAAGCAAAACCATGAAATCTAGATTTTTTTGGTCCTCATTTTTTTCTCTATAAAAGATTTTTTTTAATATTGTAGTGCAGTGTTTCTCAACCACGTTCCCAGAGGACCACCAGCTCTGCTCATTTTCCATATCTCCTTAACCAAACACACCTGATTCAGAGCATCAGCTCATTAGCAGTGACCTGCAATGAGTGTGACAGACAAAGGAGACATACAAAAATACATGCAGTGCTAGTGCTCCTCCAGGAACGTGGTTCGGAAATACAGTTTTAGTGTACATCTAAGATGACATTTTAGTGCTTTGTTTTATGAAAGCGTTTTAACTGTGATAAGGAACACAATGCAATGCAGAAGGCCTGATGCTGACTGGCTGAACAAACAAGCGCATCATATTTGGTCAATTTTAACATTGCTAACATTTAGTCTGCTAAATGACTAAATGTAAATGTAAACATAATTGTTCTACTGAAGATCAGATCAGAACAACAAATGTACACCTCCTTTTGAGTAAGGCTAAACAATGTATTTTCAAATCCTGGAGGGACTGCTCTATTATTTTTAAGAAATTCATATGTAAATAGTACTGGTTGTACAGGGGAGGTGGAGATTGATATGGCCACTGATCTCTTATGAAAATAAATGCAGCTTTGTTGTCTTCAGTGGAACTATTGGAGCTCAATCTGAGCTGCATCCAATGCTTTGAAATGGGCTCACCTAACCCCACCCCTAACCATCACAGTGACATCACTCACTCCATTTGAGTGCATTGTGTCTGACATTGCATCAGCTTGCCTCACAAAGGCTGCATCCAGATACTATTGGAACTTTTTGATATACTCTCCAACCCTATGAATCATTTCTGGGTCCTTCACATCTCTGAATATCTTCCGATGTTTTAGAGAAGGTTTTGCTGTTCATTTAAATTTGAGGTTTTGCATTTGAGAGGCGTAAGGGTGTTTCTAATTTACAATATTATTGATTTGTTGTGGTATGCATCAGAAAAGAATGCACTCAGGCACAGTTACATATTAACTGGTCTCCAAAGCTCTTCCTTTAAAAACGATGTGCATAAATAGTTCTCCTCCAGCATACTGAACTGTAATAGATTGAGAAGTACTGACGGGGGAGATTCCAAGATCTACTCATAGAGATTGAGATCAGCACAAAAAGGTATACATTTTTTTGTTTTTTTTGCCTTAGAAGTTTAAATTTTTCAAAATGTAATAATAATGGTCCTAAAAATCACAGGATGAAGGTAACGACTGTACAACATGAGACTTTTGCTTACTGTTCTACACATGAAGATTGAATCATCCAATGGATTGCTCCTCCAAGGAGGTGAGATGAACCAGACATTTAGTGAGAAATGAAGTTTCAGTTTTTGCTATGATAACTGTTGTATGCAGGTGATTGAAACAGCTGTGAGGATGCGCCCATTTCCCATATATATTTTTACTTTTTTAAAAGTGATATCACCCCAAAAGATCTGGTTTAGAGGATGCCCAGAGTTCCCTCTCTGCTCACTGGAGGTGGAAATGAAGAATTGTTTGATACAGCCACTGCTTTCTTATGAAAATGAATGCAGCGTTCTCTGGGACTTCAGTGGAGATTAAAGAACAGAAAGGTATGGGCTCATTGCAAAATGGAGAACAAATGAAACACATTTACAATGAGAGGCGTAGTCTCTTTTTCTACTGATATGTATGAACTTGTGTTGTGATACTCATGACTTCAACATCACCTTCCAGCAAACCCAAGTGAATAGTGATGCTCTGTTCTTACCAAGAAAGATAACTATAAGTTTCATAATCATATTAGCTTGTGTCTGGCTTGACAAAGCTCCTGTACGAGGCCCTCTTTTCTATCCATATGCACCAGGCACTTTCCTGTTGTATTTCCCAGCATTCAGTCCATTTGTACGCATATATTCATGAAGGAAGCACATTGTCAGTGTATGTGTAACAATAAAAAACATCCACAAGGTGGAGACAAACATTAAACGGTCAAGATAATTTATTCATACATGTCCAGTTTTAACTAACAGTTTTCAATTAACTACATCTAACATTGCTTAGGAAGACAAATGCGAACAAAACACTGAGCAGTAGCGTGCTTAGTCATATTAACTTGGATTAATGTGTTAGAAAGTGAAGTTCAATATTTGAATTATTTTCATTTTCTGGTGTCCTCTAACTGGACAACCTGCTGCGGGTCACTGCGTCTCTCCATCAGTCAGTGAAAAGCAGACTCTTAGGCTACTAGTTAAATAGGGTTTGTCAAATAATCATGGAATATACCTCAAGGAGCCAGATTAACACAAATAATGGCATCTCAGTGTTTTCTTTCATGCTTTGGAATACATAAACAACTGAAGCTGTTAAGGCACAGACCTCAAAATTAAGGTAGATCTCCAATTTTAAACTCATCTAAAATCTTCAATCCCTACATTGACAAATGCTTTAATTCTAAGGCTCTTAAACCACACGCTCTTGGTATTATCAAAAGAAGACTTACCTTCTCTTAAATGACCAAGGCCATTATTTTTACATTCTCAACGAACTGCTGCTTACTCTGAAACAGCAGTGCCATTGCAGCAAACAATTGTGTTTAATAGACGTCTAATAGACATCTAAACATAAATAGATTGGCTAAAGGCTAAACTTGGACTGTCAGTGAGAATATAACCGACATCTAAGAATAGCCCAAAACTAGACTAGTCATCAAATAGACACTTTATGTGGTCATTGATTTCGGTTTATTCAAGGACTAGTCTAGGCCTATTAGAAGTCTATTAGACTTTAACTGACAGCCCAAATTTAGCCAAGACAACCATGTTTAGATGTCTATTGGACGTCTTTTAGAAACAAAAAAAAAAAAAAGTGCTTGCTGGGATGAGAACTGTGGTCCTTAAATGGTATAACAATTTGAAACCTCCACCATAACCTAAAAGTTCTTAAGGATCAAATCTAGTGAAGTAGGTGCACAGCCTTTCAAAAGATGCTCCATTTTAATAGTGTGCAAACAAAATTCAATACGTGCACACTACACAAACTAATTCTCACAGAACGTTCTCTCCAAACAGAGTAATAATGGTTTGTTCGCATTTTAAACGGAGTTGCTCTTTAACAGTGTCGATGGCAGGGGTGTCCAAGCTCAGATTTGGAGGGCTGGTGTCCTGCAAAGTTTAGCTTCAACTTTCTTGGAACGAAAATCTGCAGGACACCGGCCCTCCAGGACTAACTTTGGACACCAATAGTAGTTTGTAGTTCATTTCCATGATTTTTCATCTGTGCACAAGTGGAAGCTGCATCTACATTATACACTTACACAGCCAAGATTATACATAACATTTCTTTTCTAAACTGTGTTGGGGGGGGGGGGGGGGTTGGGGCTTTTGAAATGCTGTGTAGATTCATACAGACACACTGTGGAGATCAAAGAGCTGTAACAAACGGTGTTTATTTTCATCACTTAAGTGAATTAAACAACACATAGGGGACAGCAGTAAGACAAACTTATTTCTTGGTCTCATCCTCTTTGGACAGAGTTTTAATGATCTCCTCTTTCTTAGCCTGCTGTCTCTCCTCGCGACGCTTACGGGCCTCACGGGTCTTTGTACGACGAGCTTCAGCCTGATCACTGCAGAGAGAAACATGCACAGATTAGCACTGCTCTCAACAGCACACTAAGAGCTTGTTTTATCATGTTTACAGACATATTTCAGTGGTTTACTTAAACATGCAGCATGCAGAGCACGCTGGGTAATGTAGTTTGGACACTTACGCCAAGAGCTTCTTGCGGGCCTTGTCTGCTTTGAGCTTGTGTATGTGCTCCATCAGGATGCGCTTGTTCTTGAACACGTTACCCTTTGCCCTCAGATACAGGCTGTGGTACCTGGGGAAGACACAGACGTTTTCATTTGTGGATCCCTGCATTAAAAGTCTATCCTCGTGTATGCTGCATAACCATTTATTAAAGGAAAAAAAGAGATTACAATGTAGTAACATTAAAACCCCAGCAATTTTGTTCAACATTTTGCATAAAATATTTTACATAAAGTACAAACTTCTGGGCTACAATGTGCGGAGTTAAAATGAGTGTTAAACATGGGCTCACATGTGCCTGTCGATCTTCTTGGCCTCTCTGTAACGTCTCAAAAGTCGACGCAGAATACGCATGCGTCTCATCCAGCACAACTTCTCAGGCATACGTGCATTTGCGGTACCCTTTCTCTTACCTGACAACAAGCACAAAGAAAAATCACAATATAGTCTGAAAAAGTTGATCAATAGCATTGGATTTACAGCATGTTTTGATGCATAAACTGAAACATACAAAAATTCAATGCACATAGTATAATTATCCAGTAAATTGATCCATACCAACGCCCATGTGACGACCCTTCCTTCGTGCCAGAGTATTCTTGCGGCATCGAGCACGAGAGTGAACAGTGACGGGCTTCTTGATGATCAAACCATCCTTCACCAACTTACGAATCTGTTGGCCTAAATAACAAAGACATAAAACTGTTACTTTTTAGGGGGGTGCAACAATTAAGAAACTAAAAATATATATATATATATATATATATATATATATATATATATATATATATATATATATATATACACACATTCTCCAGACTTTCAGCAGTGAAAATTAAACCACACTGAACTGAACTTCAACTCTAAAAATTGGACTGACACTTTCAAATTACTATAATCTTCTATGTTAAGCTGCTGACACAATCTACATTGTAAAAGTGCTATAAAAATGAAGAAGAATTGAAATTGCATACGGGAGTTTGCGTTGGCAATTTCATTGGTTTCGTTTGGGTCCAGCCACACTTTCTTCTTGCCACAGCGCAGGACGCTGGAGGCCAGCCTCTTCTGAAGTCTGAGCATACTGTAACAAAAAAATAAATAAGACCATTTTAGATAAACATTTTATATTAATTTCTGTACAAAACGCAGAGCTGGTGGAGTTTTTATAAAAGGCTAAATTAAGACCAGGTAAGACAAAATAACATTATATAGTACAAAAATAGCATCCTGCAAATTTAGATTGAAATATTAGCAACGCTTTCATATTTTAGAAAAATTTAACTTTAAAATTCAGACATTTTCATTTCCTGTGCAGTAGATTAAAGTGAAGCAAGTAGATTAACAAGACCAAACACCTGCCAATAGTTCTACTTCAAACGAAAGATTGATACCCCAATGACAGATGTTTGTTTTAAGCATAATTTATAAGCTTTCATTCCCAGAACACAATACATTAACATCTTAAGTGCATCTTGATTTAATATATACAAATATGATTCAATGTACAGCTTTAAAAGCCAAGTTAACCTATTTGTGTATTCAATTACTTCAAAACGATCTTTTTCCCAAATAAGCTTTCGCTACATTCTCTATAAACCAGATAACGTGCACTATTAATTGTGCGCAAGCGCAGAATAACTCCTCTACGATATAATATAGGCCTGCCATTTTGCTCAAACCTAGCAAAATAAACCAAAATTATCCCATATAGTCGCTTATTTCTTGCTTGACTTGCTTTAAAAATACGCTAAACGTCGAAATAAATCTATTCTGGTTAAGGGGCATGTCTAGACATGTTGAGCACGTTTTGTTAGCCGGGCTGCGCAGGCCCAACACTCCACGTAGCCTTTGTTTGTCGTATTAGATAAACAGAAATAAAGCAATAGTACGATACAATGGTAAACTTCGAGCGGATTACCACAAACATTTTTATTGAACACATCGTCATACAGTTTTATCGTTGAAACGACACGTTTGCTTTTGCCACAACATGGCGACGATACTCATGCAGCAGCGCTACATTACAAACGCTCTTCAGGTGCTGAATCGTCTTTCTTTTTTACAGAGCAAGGAGTGTCGACCACATAAATACTTAGATATTATGTTTAAAACGACTCCTCGAGCTAAATGAATAAGATAAATAGAGTTTAACTCGCGTAAAAGAACGCACCTCATGGCTGGTGGTCAGCGGAAAGCAGCAGCCGCTGTCAATGAGGAAGATTTCAGGACTGTGCCGCCGTATTCATAAGGGGTGGGGGGACTATCACGCAGACAACATAGATATAATAACAACTTTAAATGTAATACGTGTACGTGTTTAGTATATGTTTATCACTTTAAAGAGTTATGTTATATTTTCATTACATATGAGCATTAATATTAATATTTAAAGATAAGATATGTCTGTTTCGACAAAAAATAATGGTACATTCCACCAGTCGTACTGCTGGGAAATGTAGGCGGCGGTTTTTGTAGGCAAGCTGTGGATTGCTGGAAAAGGCCACACGGGGGCATTGCTTTACCTTTTGAAAGATGAGAACTTGCGAATTAGGCATTACTATTAATTACTACAGTGAATTAATAGACAAACTAGTAATAAATTCAAAGTATAGTTTTGGTACTATAGTACTAGCCTGTTTAATATATAGGTTCTCTTATTGTAAAGCACTTTGTGACTTCTTGTCTGCGAAAGGTGCTATGTAAATATTTGTTTACTTATTTTACTTTACTATAATAGTACTGGTGGTTTTTCATGGACCCCCAAGGGGCCACAAGGGAGAGATAGATGGTCTGAAATGCTGGAATACTAATTAAAATAAAATAAGGTATGATTTAAGTATAATAATCATGAATCATTTTAAATTCATCAACAAATAAATTAATAAAAATGCATTAAATAAAATATTAATTTGATTAAATGTAATAATTTATCAGCTAAAAAGTTTAAGGAAATGTTTAAATGAATAAACACAGCATTGTAACACACAGGGGAAAATGTAATAATATAACTTAACTAAAATTAAATGCATGTAAACGCCGTCATAAAATACATAAAAAAAAATTTCTACATATTATATAATTACATAACACAACAACAATAATGTAATAGTAAAAAAAAAAAAAAAAAAAAATACACTAGTTTTAACTGGTGTCCATGGACCCCAAAGGGGCCATAAGGGAGAGATAAGTGGTCTGAAATGCTGGGAGACATTAAAAATGTATAGAAAATAATAAAAATAAATAAGGTTTGATTTAAGTATAATAATAATAATGAACAAATATTTTTTTTAATTTATCAACAAATGCATAAATAAAAATAGATGAAGTAGAATAAAAATAATAAATTGCTTAAATGAATTAAAAGCTAAAATTATTAATTAAGTAAATAAATGAATAACAGCACTGTAAAAAAAGAGGAAAATATAATAATGTAACTTAATAGAAATTAAAATACATGTAAATGATCTCTTAAAATACATTAAAATTTATTCTAAATATGATATAATAACAAAACAAAAAAACCAACAATGAAAAAAACAAATACACTACTTTAAACTGGTTTCTATGGACCCCCAAGGGGCCACAAGGGAGAGATAAGTGGTCTGAAATGCTAGGAGACATTACAGATTTATAGAAAAATAATTAAAATAAAATAAGGTATGTTTAAGTTTAATAATAATAAAGAATGAATAATTTTAAATTCCTCACCAATAAATTAATTAAAATAGATTAAATAAAATACGAATTAGTTTAAAATAAAAAAATTGCTCAAGTTAATTTAATTAACAGCTAACATGATAAGTAAATGTGTGAATGAATACACTGTAACAAACAGGGGGAATATAATAATATAACTCAATAGAAAGTAATTACATTTAAAAGCTCTCATAAATAATATTTACTATAAATATGATGTTTACATAAAAACCACAACAACAATAATGTAATAGTAAAAATAAAAAAAGAAATACACTAGTTTAAAATGGTGTCTGTTTAAAATGACCCAAGGGGCCACAAGAGAGAGATAGGTGGTCTGAAACACTGGAAGACATTAAAAATTAAGAGAAAAATAATTAAAATAAAATAAGGTATGATTTGAGTATAATAATGATAATAAACAAACAAAATGATAATGAATTTTTGAATTAATCAACAAATATATTAATAAAAATAGATTAAATAAAAATATTAATTTGATTAAATGTAATATAATTTATCAGCTAAAATAATTAATTAAGTAAATGTTTAAATGAATGAACACAGCACTGCAACAAACAGGGGGAAATATAATAATGTAACAACAAAAATTAAATACATGCACAGTTTCTGCAAGTCAGAATTATTAGCCCCTCTGAATTATTACCCCCCCCCCCCCTGTTTATTTTTTTCTTAACAGAGAGAAGATTTGTTCAATACATTTCTAAACACAATAGTTTTAATAACTCATTTCTAATAACTGATTTATTTTAACTTCGCCATGATGACAGTAAATAATATTTTTCTAGATACATTTCAAGACACTTCTAAACAGCTTAAAGTGACATTTAAAGGCATAATGGTAATAAGGCAGGTCAGGGTAATTAGGCAAGTTATTGTATAATGATGGTTTGTTCTATCAAAAAAATATATAGCTTAAAGGGGCTAATAATTTTTACCTTAAAATGGTTTATAAAAAATTTAAAACTGCTTTTATTCTAGCCGAAATAAAACAAATAAGACTTTCTCCAGAAGACAAAATATTATCAGACATACTGTGAAAATTTCCTTGCTCTGTTAAACATCATTTGGGAAATATTTAAAAAAGAAAAAAGAAATCAAAGGGGGCTAATAATTCTGACTTCAACTGTAAATGCTGTCATAAAATACATCAAAAAATATTCTAAACGTGATATAATAACAAAACACAACAACAATAATGTAATAATAAAAATAATGAAATAAAAATAAATACACTAGTTTAAACTAGTAAACTAGTCAAATAATTAATGGTATGATTTAAGTATAATAATAATAATAAACGAATATTTTTTTATCAACAAATACAATAATAAAAATAGATAATTTTGAATAAAAATAATAAATTGCTCAAATTAATTAACAGCTAAAATAATTAATCAAGTAAATGTGTAAATGAATAAACACAGCACTGTAATAAACAGGGGGAAATATAATAATGTAACTTAATAGAAAGTAAACACATGTAAATGCTCTCATATTAAAATGTATTTTAAATATGATATAATAACAAATCACAATAACAATAATGTAATAGTAAAAATAAAAAATATACTATATTAAACTGGTGTCCACGGACCCCCAAGTGGCCACAAGGGAGAGATAGGTGGTCTGAAATGCTGAGAAACATTAAAAATTTTGAAAAAAATAATTAAAATAAAATAAGGTATGATTTAAGTATAATAATAATGAACAAATCATTTTTAAATTCATAATTTAAATAAAATAAAAATAGATTAAATCAAATATTATTTCATTAAATGTAATAATTTAACAGCTAAAATGTTTAATTATGAATAAACACAGTAAGCATTGTAACAAACATGGGGAAATATAATAATGTAACTTAATAGAAAGTAAATGCATGCAAATGCTCTCCTAAATTACATAAAAATGTATTCTAAATATGATATGTTTACATAGAAACCACAACATCAATAATACAATAGTAACAATAAAAACAGAAATACACTGGTCTAGCTTCAGCATCAGGGATTATTTGATTATTGTTTCTATTATTATTGGTTATTTGATTATTTCCAGGCTCGTCTTTGATTTATTTTCTGAAGGTTGAATAAAAGGGCATTGCTGGAAACTAATATCAAATCTTATGAGACATTTAAGAGAACAGGACTGCTTTTTCAGTTACTTATTGTGTAAAACCTTTTTCTGATTTCTTATATTTGTCTTATATTTTTATGCATTAACAAAGTAATACAGTAAATATACGAAGAGATCATTTGCAAAAACAAATAACTACACAATTAGTTAATTTTCATAAATCATGTGCTGTTTATTGTGCATTAAAGTGTTCAAAAACATATTAAAAACATTATTACATTATTAGTACATTATAATAGTATATATATATATATATATATATATATATATATATATATATATATATATATATATATATATATATATATATATAGTATATATACATTATATAATATAATGTATATATTATACATTATATAAAATAGTATATATATATACATTATAATTATAATAGTACATTATTAAAAAACGAATAATCTGTTTTGTAGATGAACTCTTCATATGAAAATAGGAACTCTTCCTACGAAAGAGCACAAAGGCATATTGTGGTTTTCTCTAATAAAGCAGAATCAAAGGGTGTGGTCATGTCGCTTTCATATGGAGCGATATTATAGAATGGGGAGTAGAGCTGCCATCGTCCATCTCATAGTAATATTGATCGATCAACCAATCAGTGCGAGGAACACAACAAAACTCCCGCCCCATTTTCATCTGATTGGTTGATGAGATACGGAGGGCGGGGCTTGATTTCTTCGCTGAACAGCTGGAGACTGAGCTCGTTGTATTTGCTAAGGGAGAGGGTTTCAGTAGGGCTGGGGGCGCAACAGCGCGGTGACAAGCCATCTGCGAGCCAAAGCAAGGAGGAAAAGCACCTTTATCTGTTTTATTTTACGTTGAATTACTTCACAATGCATAACGAACTCAAAGCAGGCTCCAAATGAAAGATTAAAACCGAAGTTAAAGTTTAAATCAATGGTACAGGAGGGTAATATGTCCAGGACGCCTTCCACCTCAACCCAGGAAATCCAAATGGACATGTTCGACCACCACGGCTCTCACGCTCAGGTAAGAGAGACAGGCACTTTTACAGCTTATACCGAAAGTGCATGCAACCAGTGGAAGACTAAATAAAACCCGTTTGGTCGCTGTTTTAGAAAGGCTTTGTGAATAATCAGAGATTTTGTTTGTGGCGAAGATTACTCGTTATCAACCGTTGCTCGTATTGTGGTTACTTGGCAACAAGACGGCATCTTCGCGCGTTTGCCACAACAGTCTTCTAAACAAGTGTTCTGCAAGGAAAGCGACACAAAGTTGTTTGTGAATTACGGACTGTTGTTTTAAACATTTCAAAACTGCATTTTCTTTGGTTATAAATGGGATTTACATTATTTCATCACCTTATCCCTGTTCGCTTGCTCTCTCTCTCTCTCCAGACAGCTGGCCTATAACAGTCTTGCATTTTTATGACAGTCTATTCTGTTTATAAGTTACGAACCATCGCTGTTGATTCAATAATGAGTGTTCAGTTGAAAGTAAGTGTTCTAGTACATCAGGGATCCTAACATTTAAATTAAAAGTTAATTAAAAGTGGTGTCTGACACTCAGTGATGGAAAGATGATGTCAATAACATACGCTGTAAAATGGGATGTCATCTCAATGTTTCTAAATTTGGGGGTCTTACCCGAAAAACACGCCCACATCCATCTATCCATCCATCCATCCATCCATCCATCCATCTGTCTATCCATCCATCCATCTATCTATCTATCTATCCATCTATCCATCCATCTATCCATCCATCTATCCATCCATCTATCCATCCATCCATCCATCCATCCATCTGTCTATCCATCCATCCATCTATCTATCTATCTATCCATCTATCTATCCATCTATCCATCCATCTATCCATCCATCTATCCATCCATCTATCCATCCATCCATCCATCCATCCATCCATCCATCCATCCATCCATCCATCCATCCATCCATCTATCTATCTATCTATCTATCTATCTATCTATATCTACATCTATCTATCCATCCATCCATCCATCCAATAAAAGGGGGTTTTAAGCAGCAAAACAAAAACTGTAACTAGGATTTACTCATTTGCAGCAAAAAAGTTAAGAATACATGTGAGATCAGATCAGAATACATGTGTTTGGGCATGGGCTGGTATAAGTTTGTGACGGTATGATAACCTTGGATAAAAATTTCACGGTATCAAGGTAACATGATTACAGCTCTAAAAAAAGTTCTTTTTAAACATCTTAGTAAAATACAACACATTTCCCCCCATTGAACACAATATATAGTAATTCATTTAATATTTTTCAATTCACAATTCACTTTTATAATCTTTTGGAACTGTAAATAAGCTAAATAAGTAAAATAAATCATTGACTTGGCGACGCAATGGTGCAGTAGGTAGTGCTGTCGCCTCACAGCAAGAAGTTCGCTGGTTCGAGCCTCAGCTGGGTCAGTTGCCATTTCTGTGTGGAGTTTGCGTGTTCTCCCTGCGTTTGTGTGAGTTTCCTCCGGGTGCTCTGGTTTCCCCCACAAGTCCAAAGACATGCGGAACAGGTGAATTGGATAAGCTAAATTGTCCGTAGTGTATGAGCATGAATGAGTGTGTATGGATGTTTCCCAGAAATGGGTTGCAACTGGAACAGCATCTGCTGCGTAAAACATGTGCTGGATAAGTTGGCGGTTCATTCCGCTGTGGCGACCACGGACTAATAAAGGGACTATGCTGAAAAGAAAATGAATAAATGAATGAAATCATTGATTTCTGCTATCTTCGTTAGTTTAAAAAACACAGATTTCTTTACAACACAAAAAATACATTAAAAAACCTTTACATATACCTTAGGAACCGTATAACAGAAAACGTTTGCGGTTTTAAAACCTTTACTTTTTCAAACCGCGGTATACCTTGAAACCTGTTATCGTCTCATGCCTACATGTATTGTTTAATTTATGCATACATAAATATCTCCTGCTTAATGACAATGGAATGTTATTTAACCACTATTCAAATTTATTTAAAGTCAAAAGTAGGCACTTTAATTGGATTTAAAAATCCCAGTCCATCTGATCAAAGAAACTCTTGTAGGGCTGGAATAAATGGAAAGTGAGTAAATCATGTCAATTTATTTTTTTAATGAACTAGCCCTTTAAAGGAACACTCCACATTTAAAATTGATAAACTCTTTTAAAATTTTTTTTGCAAGATGCTATTGAGTGATTATCAGAAGATAAGCTAAGCTAAAAGTGCTTCCACAGTCCTGGAGATCAGCTGAAGAGATTAATGGTAAAACTTAACTGTTTAACTGGGGGAGCATGCAAAATGACTCTATTTATGCAAAAATTCCCATTATATAGGTTTTTTACTTACTTTTCCAACTCACCATCTTTTTCTTTACTTTGTTCATTTCAACATTTCAACATATGAATGACAACAACAGCTTAGACAGCTTCTCAATAGCAATTTACTTTTTACTTTTGCTATCTATATTTTAAGTTTGACACTTGTTTATTCGTGTTTTGACAAGAAAGTTTGGTCACACTATTTTAAAGTACAGTACTCGCTATTAACAAACTTTCAACTAAGATTAGTGCAATGAACTCCTAATTTGCTCTTTATTAATAGTTAATAAGGTAGTAGTTGGGTTTATGTATTGGGGTAGGATTAGGCATATACAGTGTGCAAATTATACATTGACGATCGGGGGGTCAACTTTTTTGGTAATATTAGTTTGTGTAATACATGCTTCACTGAATCAAATTTAAGTATTTATTTAAATCACATCTAATTTATTGATAAAATATATTTAAGATTTCAGTGTTTTGTGGGATAGTCTGTTTAGTGTATTCTGACCTGAGTAGCTATTTTCAGCTTACTTTAAGTCAAACTATACAAACTATGCATCTAATTTGACTTTACTTTTAGGCGTTATGTATAAACAAACACCTATTTTATGAGAAATCAGTCTTGTAAACTCTTAGGGTGTCTATCAAAGCTCTAAAACTGCCAGTTTTGACTTATTCTCACGTAGACTGATTGGCGTGATTATGCATTCATAATGGTATGGGGTGGACAAATGATTATCTATTATTTTAATTGTTAACATTATTATTTAAAATACAGAGCAGGGTGAACTTTTTCTCAGATTCAAAGGTCCCCCCACAACCATATCTTGTTCAATCCTCTCCAAACCCCCATGTAAACCCCCCCAAGACTATATACTTTTTAAGTACTAATAAACAGCCAATATCTTAATAAAAGGCAGGTAACAAGCCACCCACTAGTTAATAGTGAGAATTGGGCCCTATACTGAAGTGTTACCAAAGGTTTAACTTCAGTGTGAGAGTTTAACTGATGGTTTTTTCCTCAGTTTCTTTTCTCTTTGCTTTTTTCTGGTTTGTTTCACAGGACGGTTCATTGGTTGATGTATGAATGTGCACCTGCTCCATAAAAGCCACTCATCATCATTCCCTCCAGCACAGCGTACTACTGCGCTTGGCGTGTGGATGGGTGTTTCAGTAGTGTTTCTGATTGTTAGGGCTGTATTTATATAATGCTCTTTATATAATGCAGTTAGTGTGAATGTGTGTGACCTGTGCTGTGGAGAGCTGCTCTGTCTGAATCATGTCTATACATAGATGTGAGGAGGCGGTGTGTTGAGAACCAAATGTGTGTGTACAAGCTGTTTGAGCACAAAAGAGGCATATTCCCTAGTTTCGGCAAATCTTCATGAAGGTTAGGACCACAAGTGTGTCTTTCGTTTCAAACTTTAGTTAGAGTGTAATCATGCTGTCTGATGATTAACTCCCGTATCAGGGAGATTTTTATTTATTTTTTTACACAATTTGTGTTTTAAAGGCAAAATATGTCATTTAAATTACAATATGTAATGTAAAAGGAAGCGTATTCACAACATGCAAAGGTGTAGTTTGATGATGCTCTCACTGAGTGTGGAATCATGGGAGTTGTGGTCTTCATTGCATCCTCCAGGACTCCTTCAAAATTCATGTTGATGGATGAGCTACAGTTGAAGTCAGAATTATTAACCCCCCTAAATTATTCGCCCCCTGTTTATTTTTATCCCCAATTTCTGTTTAACGGAGAGAATATTTTTTCAACACATTTCTAAACATAACATTTTTAATAATTAATTTCTAATAACTGATTTATTTTATCTTTGCCATGATGACAGTAAATAATATTTGACTAGATATTTTTCAATACACTTCTATACAGCTTAAAGTGACATTTAAAGGCTTAACTAGGTGAATTAGGTTAACTAGGCAGGTTAGGGTAATTAGGCAAGTTATTGTATAATGATGGTTTGTTCTGTAGACTATTAAAAATTATAGCTTAAAGGGGCTAATAATATTGACCTTAAAATGGTTAATAAAAAATTAGAAACTGCTTTTATTCTAGCCGAAATAAAACAAATAAGACTTTCTCCAGAAGAAAAAATATTATCAGACATACTGTGAAAATGTCCTTGCTCTGTTAAACATCATTTGGGAAATATTTGGAAAAATAAAAGAATTTAAAGAGGGTTTAATAATTCTGATTTCAACTGTAAATGTATTTAACACTTATTATCATGGTAGTATGAAGCAGAGTAAGGCTGAAAGCCATTGAAATAAACTGGAATTCAAATCTTCCTCTATTTTGTTAGCAACGCTCCTCTTCCAACAATCCAATCAGTTCCAATCGTTTTCATTTGGATGTATGTCATGATAGGGGGAAAAAGGACTTCTATTCCAAAACGTCCATTTCTTGATGACTTTTAAGAAACTTCAGTGTTTCCCTGTTTTCTATTGACCTTATTCTTCATGTATGAACCATTGCAATCTTTTTGGCTCAAGACGTCCAGTCTCAGTCACTTCCATTGACAATTGCAAAACAGTCTGGTAACGGTCTGGATGGTCCTTTTCTTCTTTGGTTTGGAGCAAATGAAATCCATTTCTCCAAAATAATACCTGAAATACTGATTCATATAACCACAATACAGGATTCTACTGTGTTATGATCCATCCCAGAGGCCTCCAAGCCCAGAGAAGTCCACTACACTTTTGGACACTGTTAACATAGGGCTTCCTTTTGGCACAGTACAGTTTTAACTGGCATTTGTGTATGTAACTACATATTGTGGTATTTGATATATTTTCAAACTTCAGATTTATTGTGTTCTGAATTCATGGACAGATATCCAGTTTGTAAAAATACAGTTTCAGGTTTTCAAGATGAAGAAATTCAGAACATCAAATACAATGTTCTAAAATTCAAAACTAGAAATTCAGACCGTGAAATTCAGATTCAGCAGGGTTAGGGGTGATCAACAGGGAAGAGTAGACGATCACCGAAAAGTCAAACTAAGAACCACTTGCCTCTGCTTTATTCTTAGTTAATTCAATGTTTTTTTTATCTACATATAGCCTAATGTAAAATTAATCTCACATGTATTTAAGCTTTAAGTATGGGGAAGGCTGCTTTTGGTTTTCGGGTCATATAAAACAAACATTATGTTGAAAACTCATCAAGTGGTTTTCCCTCTACTCGAGTCATAACAATATAGACTTTTAAAACACCTCATATGTTGTTACCATTTGAAACAAAGTTTTAAGCACCTAACAAATGAGGTTAACAAGAAATCTCTGAGCCAGTCATTCATAGTGATTCACTTTTATAAATTATAAATGAATCGATTCGAATGACTATGAATGAACAATTCAGTGACAAAGATAGAGATTTGGCGCCACCCACTGGACATTTTGGTTTTAATCTATTTTAGCCAAAAATGATGTCATATTTTTAAATGTATGGAAAAATCAGATCATTTAAATAAATATAAATGTAAGGTTAAATATGACATCTTAGATGTGAATAGATGATATTTAAAAGAGGCAGCATTTCTGTGTTGATGACTTTGGGCAAACATATCATAAAAATGTTCTTTAAATACTATACTTTATGCTATGCTGTACTATAGAATAAGAAATGTGTGCATGCAAATATGTCATTTACCACAGTTGTAAAATGCTGGGACAGTTTGAAAATGCACCTGGAAAGAGCTTGAAAAGGCCCTGTGTTGTTTGAAATAACCCATCAGAGGTTACAGTATAGGTCAGAATCAGCTCTGTATCCCTCAAAACACCAAAAACGTAAAGTAAAATTGATTTACCAATGAGATGAAATTGAATTAAATACATGAATTCGGTTCACTGAAGCATGTATATATTTACTACATAAACTACTGAAAACAGCTGACCCCCAATAGTCAGTTTGCTGAAGAATTGTGTCCTCCTGAGCCTCACATACACCAGTAAGCTCACACAGCTCTGTGATTGGCCAAAATGCTTAGTTTGACTTTTCGGTGATCGTCTACTCTTCCCTGTTGATCACCCCTGACCCACTTTCTGCTGAATCTGAATTTCATGATCTGAATTTCTGGTTTTGAATTTTAGGATATTGAATTTGATGTTCTGAATTTCTTCATCTTGAAAACCTGAAACTGTATTTTTACAAACTGGATATCTGCGGTCCATGAATTCAGAACACAATAAATCTGAAGTTTGATAATATGTCTATAAAAAATTCACTCTTCAAAAATTCAGTTGTCTTGGAAATCAGATGTTCAATATTCAAGTTAGGAAATTCAATTTAAGAAATTTAAATTCAAATTAAGAAATTCAAGTTAAACTATTTTTAACCGTATATAAAAATTCACATTTATTAAATTAGAATTGTCAATATTTCAAATTAACACAGTTCATATTCAGATTGTTTTGATGCCGTGCCGCCTGAGGGATCGGAGATCACAGTTGTTCTTCTTAGGCTTGCACCCTTGTCCTTTACACACTGAAATGCCTCCAGATTCCTTGAATCTTTCAATGATGTTATGCACTGTTGAAGGTGAACTATCCTAACTATGTCTTCTTGTCATCTTTCTTTGAGTAACATTGTGAGTAATTTGAGTAACATTTCAATAATTTTCTCATGTATTTGTTAGCAAATGAGCGATCCTTAGCCCATCTTTGCTCTTAAAGGACTAGACCTTTTTAATGCTGCTTTTGTACCAAATCATAATTACAATCACCTGTTTCAAAAAAATGTGTTACAAGGAAAAAAAAAAACACATTAAATAATGTTTGTTGCATTGTTCGCAATGAAATACAAGTCAAAGTAAATTTGATCAATTTGCTTTCTTTTTTTATTTGCATTTTTCATACCGTCCCAACCTTTTATGATATGGGGTTGTAGTTTCTAGAGGCTACAATGAGCTCCATCCTGGATTTGGGACATCATGAAGGCGAAAATTGAAATAAACCCCACTCCCGGGCTGATATTTTTTTTCAATGTGCACTAGGATGTCAGCAAATCAGAAATCTTTAAACCAGCTGACCAACCAGAGTCTATTGTGTTTCTGAGGGAGGGCTTTCATAGCATCAGGAAGTCAACTGATTATTTGTTTGAGAACAGAAACAGTGGTGTAGAGTAAGGTCTATTTTTGTACCCCGACTATACAAGAGTTATTATTAGGGATTATAGATAGCGAAATTTAGCGTTTTTTATTTTAGCGTTTTTTTTAAGCGTGATGGTACAACATGAATGCCGTTATAAATGTATTAAAACATATGCTTGTTTGTTGTAAAAATTTGTAATAATGACAAAAAAATACTAGTGCGTCTCCTGACTTCCGTGTGCAGCCATGCTGTCGTTGTAGATGGTGGATTCTGGGAAATTTTTGTACCCTTTGGTTTCGAGTGTGGTCCTGAAAAATTAAAGTGATTTGGGACACCCTTACCCCTTCACGAGAACGTGGAAAAAGAGGAGTAGGGGTAGAATTGGGATTGGGCCTAAAGGTCAATTTTTACAGCCTCTTCTCTTCTCTTGTCTTCTCGTTTTCTGTGATGAACTAGTGGTGACACTGTGTAACTCTAAAAACCTTCCCCCTTCCCTGTGATACAGCTTCTCCCCCTTAATTACCCAATTAGCCTCAGAGGTTGTTTGTCAACAGGAAGCCTCTCATCACCATAGCAATACATCCCTCCTCCCTCCCTTGACATTTTGCTGGCCTTTCTCAGATCTTTTTTTTTTTTTGCAGTATATGAACATTTCCTGCTGCTCACAAACCTCCCCTATCAAACAGTTTATAGTATAACAAGATGTGGTTTAAAACATTTTATACAGCATGTGCTCTGTGGATGATGTGATGAGAAAATGTGCAGGCGGCATCAAAAATGCAATAACTTGGTTTTTTCATTATTGTTAAATCATTCAAAAACAATGCAATAGTTGAAACAAAACTGAAATATACAATTAAATCTAAATATTACATGCAAATTTAAACTTGTAAACAAACGTATTTAATACAAAATATCACACCATTAACTCATATTTGACTTCTAAAACATTACATATTCCTATAAGAAACTTGGCTAATATTGCCAGTGGTTTGCCTTATTTCTGACAAATACAAAATTAAACTAAAAATAATTATGTACAATTAGGGCTGGGCGATATTGCAAAAACAATTATCATGATATCATGTTTCATATCATTCGATATCGATAATTATTCAATATTTTTTAACAGTACATTTAGGAATATTAGGCTTTTTTATTTAACCGCTTTATTTTAAATTACCCACTTTACTAAGGCAAATAGTTTTAATAGTCAAAAATCTAAATATTTAAACAAAATATCTCATCTCTTTATAATAAAATACACATTAGTGTTAAAGAGACTTTTAAACTTCATAAATAAAATGTGTGTAATGGTAAAGCGTAAATGTTGAACAATTAAAGCAAACTTTAAGGTGTGAATAATAATGATACACTAACCGCAAACTCTAAACAACACATTATGATAATCAAATCTGAGCTTTCAAGTAAAGGACCATCATTATTCAAATACATACTGCAATATTACAAATTGTGAAGTTGAATGACTATATTACCACTATGCTAAAAATCTTTTCGATGGGGTGCTAGTGGCTGGGATGCACAAGAAAACAAACCAAAAAGCCACTCTGGCGACATCCTTTTTATTTACAATCTCCTCACTGCTGCTATACGGCACTCATTTTCACATGTGTTGTTATTCTGACCTGACGTGACAAGCGCGTGCGCCTGGATTTCATGACCATTTACAATAGACTTTGCACTCGCGCTCCCCTGGCATCTCTCGTAATTAGGTGACCACCATCCATTTTCTCAGAGAATGACAAACAAACAAACCATTGCTGCAGCTCCGATGCAGGTTTATGGAGAAAAGTAAAAAGCACTGCAGTGTTTGGGTGCACTGTGTGTGTGTCTGAGGTAATTAGTCTGCCGTTATTACTGAAATGTGTATATTCCATACAAAGTGTGATGCAGATTGGTTAGTTCTACTTGCATGAATTGCGGTGCGCGTGCGGCATTCGGAAAAGTTCAGATGTTTTCAACTAGATACGGCTGGAAAATGCCAGCAATGCCTCCATTGGAAATGACAATGACACCCTAAGCTTATTGGCATTGCTTCTAAGGCGCGCGCTCAGCAGCCACATTTTAATAAAACTATAGCCCTCATACCGAAACTACATACCGAATCTGTTTTTAAACATTATTGACAATGGTGTTCGGTCAATAAATATCGATATTGATTTTATCACCCATCCCTAGTACAATATATTTAATTAATATGCATTGCACAGGGAAAATGTTGAAATTATTAACAGACATGCTAGTCATTTCCTTTTCAATTGGTAGTTAAGAAACAATGGTTGCTATTGGCAATGTGCTGATGATTATTGTTTAAAATTGTCTGATACGTTTTTGCATGTAATACATTGGTTAATCTCTCATGTAAATAACACAAAATAACTTAAATAAATTGTTAAGGTTTTAATTCTGATAAAAGAGATCAAGGGGTGTGACCGAATTAAAGTAGCGTAAGAAGTGTAAAAAGCTTTTTGCAAACCATATTTTTCCATAATCAGATGTATTATATGTGAAATAGATTGTGTGAAAGGAAAAATGTTGTGCATGACTTGATTTTATTCCACTAGAATAGACTCAGTATAAACAAGAATCAAAAAAAGCTGAGTTGAGGATGCTTCATATTGGGGAAGACAAGGCATTGTAGAATGATTTCTGTAAGCTTGTAATAAGTTTGTGTTTATATAACGATAATGTAGTTAAAGTAAACAAGCACTGAGGCTTGTTTTCTGTCTGTGTGTTCCCGGAATCAATAACAGTGCAAATGTGTCCGACTTTGCACTAGCCCGCTTGCTTACAGAGATATTTACTTTTTAAGCCACAAATATTTGTACATTTTAGATCACCACTCAGTCACGGCAAATGTTACACAGCAGCTCTCAGATGTGCTCCGTCATGAAGTTATATTAGCTGTCTGAACCTTAAATGACCCCTTGATAATAACGTTCTAATCTCTTTTTTCTCATATCCAGTCTCAGCATTACGAAAGCCGTTTGTAGGTTGTTTTTCTGGAAGTCCAAGTGTAAACCCTTTCAAATCATTACTCTGATTGTAAGGCAAGTTTGACAGGATTATCTGTTGATTGTCGAATGTGTCTGTTGACTGTTGGTCAGATTTGGACATTTGATAAAGAGGTTTAATAACATGGTTTTTGTGTCAGAAAGCTTGTGTGCAGTGTTGTGAATGTGGGTTTTGAGCATGTTACAGTGATGCCTGATCCATCAGGCTCTTTTAGTGCCACCAAACCCAATTAGCCGCCTTCTGGTCTCCATGGCAACGGAGTCTGGTGCCTACGAATGCCACATAGAGGGGTCTGCCGAGGGCAGCCAGGCCATTGGCCAATGTTAAGGCCAATCAGATTACCGAATCCCACAGAACACTGGCGGACACGAGTAATTATGGGTAATCATATCTGGACACAGAGACAGGATGTGGAATTCACAGTTTGTGTGTGAGAGGGCATGAATACAAAAACTGACCATTATTTCTAATCTCCCCTAATCTCTCTAATGTTCCCTCTTTCAGGGGAAGTATGCAAAGAGGAAGAGCCGCTTCAAACGCTCAGATGGAAGCACCTCCTCCGACACGACCTCCAACAGCTTTGTCCGGCAGGTAAGACGGCCAGTTCCTTATGTGTCACTCGCCTCAGTTCACAAATGTCAAGTTATTATTCCTCTCTTTGAACCATCATGCATCATAAAAACTAGTTCAGGCTCTTTCAGCATACATTTTAAAGCAATTACATGATGACATTAGGTGTCATTACCATACTGAGTCATGCAGTACTGTCAGTCTGGGGTTAGAGGATCTGACCTGTAGGTGCTTGTGCACTTTTCCTTCCCACAAGTTTAAATATATTCACAAATCCCAGATCAGGTTGCCTATTTGTTGTTTGATGTTATATATTTATTAGTGTTGTCACGATACTAAAATTCGATACCAGTCGATACCGAAACTTTAAAAACGTCCATTTCCCGCTGACATTTGAGCTCTATTGAGCACGTTCTTAAATAGCGCTGATTTGCCATTGTGTTCACATGCTCAACAGAAATGACTGTGATTGGCCCTGAAAGGTCATCAGTTCACCGAACTCACCACTGTTTACTGAGTGTAACCACAGATACAGGGACACTGGAGTGTTTCAAAGTCATTTCGATCAGCTGGTTTGTCTGTAAGCTGACATCCGAGCGATCCGCTGATGAATTGCGGCTTTAAAATGCTCCAGTGTCCCTGTATCTGTGGTTATACTCAATAAACAGCGGTGAGTTTGGTGAACTGATGAGAAATTAGCCTTGAGTAATTTAGTTTTGCTTGTGTATGTTTTTTGTTTGTTTATTTTCAAAGTGCACTAATGGTTGACTTTTATAAAGAGCACTGTTTTAGAAAAAAATTCTTGCTTATTTTTTGCTGGAAAAAGTGTCATCTTCATCTCTGAGGACCTGAGAGTGAGTAAATAAATCACAAATTTTCCATTTTGATTGGACTATCCCATTATTTGAAAAAAAGGGTTAAATAAAGAGGAGTATGTGACACCAGTTTAATAATAAACACATGATTTTAAGAATAAAATAAGATGAAATAATATAAATGGAAAACCTAGAGATACATGCATGATGTAAACTACACTGTATAATACACAATGTACTTTTTCTGATATACAAATTATGTTAGTAATTCATATAGTAACAATTTAATTTTTATTGTCATTACAGTGAAATGCTGGAAAATGAAGAGCATTTTGATTGACTATTACAAGCTGGGAAAATGTCAGAGAACCATGTCAATGCAATTATCGTTATAACACCTGCTGAATAGATCTACTATTTGCACATTTGCCTGAGGAAGGAATGATGGGGTAGTTACATTACTATCACTATTTTCCATAACATCTATGTCCTTCCATAATATTAGCTGACATTAAAACTAACAGATAGGGATAGCTATTTATTGATTAGCAAACCATGTAATGCCATACCTGTCAGGATGTAAAAATACAGGACAACAATTAGCTTCAAATGATTGAAAACATAGCAAACATTAGAAAATATTGACAATAAAATAAAAGGTCTAGCCTATTAAAATCAATGGCCTATACGGAAATTAAATAAAGTTATAAAATCTTGGTTACTTTTTAATCGCTGTATTTGAATATTGATTAAAGTTACTACAATTATTTAGTGAAAAGCAGCAAATTAATTTCTCATTTTGTTTTGTTTGATAACAAAGGTTCTGTTTATGCCCATTTAAGAGAAAATTTTGTGTTTAAAATAAAACGCGCAGGATGGACATGTTTACATATTATATTACGTGTATTTGTCTGTTTAAACACACTTAAATCACCAGAGTATCCCAAACTTTCGCTCCTCTTTAAATGGCGTGTACAGAAGCTGATCTGGAAACAGTTTATCATAGGAAGCGCGTTCGTCAGTCAGCATGCATACACTGATTCAGAGGTTGCGGCAATTAACGCACAGCTTTAATGGATAGAAAGTGAATGCAGACGATTTCATATTAATTTCAACGTGCTTTAAAGCCAAAATGAAGCAAAAGCACAATTCTCTTGAACAGCTCTTGCAATTACATAACATTTTCAGCTCTGTATTTATGGTACTTTCACTTTTCATAGAAAGATTAAACATACGGGGGAAACATGGGGAAATAGTTAAACAGAATGATAGTGAGCAAAAATGGGAGGGTTGACAGGTTTGTTTCATGGTAATTGTTATTGATGTTATTGATCATCGTCCGGATACAGCAAAATAATCATCTTTATCATAACATTACCTCTGCCTTTGCCGCGTTTTTTCCTCTTTCTTTTCTTTTTTCCTCACGTGTGCTGCGTATGCAACGTCTATAAGTCACGTAAAACTATTAATTGTAAACTGAAATAAATATAATTTGATTATATGGTTTGGAATTGGATGTTTTATGAGATTATTTACATTTTTGCGATTTATTTTGTGTTTAATTAAGAATTTTGCAGGATGGCAAATATTTGCAACTTTGCGTTGATTTTGCGTTGAATTCACGAATGCGGAATCGCAAAAAACTAGGGGGTCTGGTGCGACTGTCACACATGCATTTGCTCTGGGCAGGGGAAATTAAATAACACGTAACATATATTTACTATCACAGCCACTTGCAATTAACTAATCGAAACATTTCAAATTGCGTATATGATTCAGTTTCGATTAATCGCACAGCCCTAATTGCAAGTCAATTTGGATAAAAGCTTCTGCTTAATGTAAATGTAGACATAAACATTAAGCATCAGGCTAATATTCTATATTTTATTCCCCTCATGTCTACTTGACATTTTAAGAAAAGTTCCTGTGTCACGCTGAAATTTGTCCACCTCTACTAAAGCCTCCTCACAGCCCCTGCTGCACGACATTTGCCCATCCGCACGAGGTGTCGCACTAAAACACCTCCTCCTTGCCTGCCAGCATGGGCATCTTTGCCCCCTGTTGCCAACAGAAAGGTTGCCTCCCACCCATGCTCACCTATACGAAACTTGTGTACCTTCAAAAGCAAATATATTCAGTATCCACCATAAAATGTTCTTAGAAGAGTCATGAATATGTATGATCATATAGTAGGTTTCCGCGAGTGTCTGCCCCCTCTTTGGCAGCCGAAAGTATGAAAACCTGTGTAGGCCTTGGCCTCATATACACCCACGCTTATACACATATGAACAAATATACACACACACACACACTCATTTGTGCACTTATACTGGCCAGGTTTCCATGGTGACAGGGCCCCGAATCTCCCCACAGCATACAGCGCAGTCAGAAGAGGAGGAGGCAAATGGATTAGTGTGCTTGTGTGTGTATATAGGTGTGTGTATGTGTGTTTGGGAGCGGATAGGCCGATTGATTGCTGACAAAAAAAAATTGTGTGGTTGCAAACAGTCAGGGTTACATGTCAGTCTGGACACACACACACACACACACACGCAGACACAGTGTTCAGTGTTGTATTGTCGTGTGGATCTCAAGCCGCTGTTTGTTAGCATGAGACCCCTGAATAATTGACCGTGAGTCCCCGTGGGCTTTCCTGATGGATCACTTTCTAATTTCCCCATTAGTTTCAGTGCCATTAGATCAACCTTCCATCGTTTTGGCACTGAGGTTGAGTGCTTCTTGGCTCTCTGTGGACCGGCTGGTGTGTTTGATCACGGCTTCAAATGGCAGCTGCACGACTGAACATCCCCTCGCATTTCCCTTTATACTACGGTCACACCTGATGCCACACAAAAGCTGCTGCGCTCTGTGTGTCTGTGAAGGTTTGCGTGAGTTGTTTAACATGTTTGTTTGTTGTCTGGGCTATTTCTGTTTTGTCTAGAGTGGCACTTTTATATTTATCTCTAGAGCTGTATTTTTAAATAAATGCAAGAGTGGGCAGATTTTAAAAATGTGACAGGCTGAAAGTGTGTGAGATGATTTATAACATGCAGTTTGTATAATGTATTTATTTATTTAAAGCTTGTATTATAATTTATGTTTAGATTATTATGCCAAAGTGAGAGTAAATTTCCTAGCCACAGAAAGGAAACTTTTCATTTTTCCGTTTAGTCTTAGAACAGGATTTAACTACAGAAGAGTCAAGCTGTAAATAGCAAATTATCAAACTCTTATTTTTGTTTATTTTTATTTTTTGAGTGAGATGCTAATGGTCTAATACGATAAAATGATTTATGCTAAGCTAAGCTAAACGTGCTCCCACCAGACCTGGAGATTGGCTGAATGGATCACAAAATGGTTAAACCCAACTTTTTAACTAGCGGAGTTATAAAATGAGCCTATTTCTAAAAAAGTCGATTGTTTCTTAAAGACGCTTTTACAGAAGAATCCACCTGATTTTTAGGAGTGGTTGCATTTAAAGTGACAGAAAACGGCAGCGTGTGCTTATAATAAACAGAACAACATCGTGTTTTGGTGTAGAAGCTAATAGTTATTGTTATAGTTAGACTTTAAAATATTACATAAGCAACAGTGCTGTAAATCTCACACTCAGGGCCCTATCATACACCCGACGCAATAAGGCGCAAGACGTGTATGGCGCGATTTGTTGCTATTTTCAGACCAGCACAACTCTAATTTCCTCGTTTTTCGCCACGTTGCTTAAATAGCAAATTTATTTGAGCAACTTTGTGGACTTATGGGCGTGCTGGTCTATAAAAAAAATGTGTTAAGGCGCATTGTTGGTGTCTGCTATTTTGAGGAACTGCAATAGAGTGCGTTAGTTATGCGCCTATGCAGGTCCAAAACACTTACACGTTGCTTAATACACACAGGATGTACAACAATAAACAAATATCTTTACATATAAAAAAAGTATTTAAATGTTACAAAAATTATTGTCTAAATAAATATTAAAACCACCACCTGCCACCTTCACCTCGAGGCTTTTTTCAGTTTAAATAATGACAATTTGTATTTGTATAATTTTGTTATTATTATTGTTAGTATTATGTATTTTATGCATGTTTATATTTGTTTGAATAAAAACAAGTTTAGATTTGTCCATCTGTCTGGTTTTGGACCATATGGGGCATAAGAACAGGACGTGTGTTTGGATATAACTTTATATTATTGGATATAATATAATTTTCTCACCACACTTCGTTATTATTGTTCATTTATTTGTTTGCTGGTAATTAGAACTGAATTTAGAAATAGTTTTGAAACAAATCTTTGAGCTCAACAAACGAAATTATATATGTAGACCAATAGATGTCTTCAGTGGAGTGCGTACAACACCGTTTCCTTATCCACGAAACTAAAGAAGTAAAGAGAAAATAAAGAGGCCGAATGGAGGAGGCTCGTTCTTTGTCCTTGCATTGCTGATGGTTTGTTTAACTATTTTCTCTCTGGTGAAGCATTTATTTTTTCCACTTACAAAGTCCGCCATGTAAATAGCAAATGCGCCATGGCGCAACACAACTGACTCTTAAAGGGAATGGGAGGTGAGTCTCTGATTGTTTTATTCTCAAAACACACCCATAACTCATTAAGAGAATAAGCACAACCCTGTTATGCCATGCACCGGGTGCAGAGCGTGTTTTTCCGTCCCTAAAATAGCAAAAGTGAATTCAGACATGCTCTGAATGCTTTTGTGCCCTGCAATTTACACTTTGTGCCTAGATCGTTAAAAAAAGAGCCCTCAAACTTTGTTTGCTTGCTTTCACATCAATATAGATTTAGCTTGAGCAAGTTCTTAATTTCAGTTAGTTTTGTTATTTTTTTTTTGTCTCAGAATCAAATCCCTCATATTTAGTCAATACGCAAACATGCATTTTATTTTTTAATTAAAGGTCCCATAAAGTGCTTTGAAATGTGTATTTTTATTCAATGTTTGACAAGGGTGGGACATAATGTGACTCCTACCCCTTTAAAAAAACAGCCAGTAGCATTTTATTTTATCACCGCTCTACCAGTGAGAGTGGTTGGTTGAGCTCAAGCACATCAAATTAAAAGCCAAGGAGAAGCGACTTGAAGGAAGCGGGGCATGTCAGATACTAGAGAGCATTTGGTTGGTCACGATTTGAGAAAGTGTAGTATGAGGTGACAAGAACAAAATCGTTGATCCATTTAGGCAGAAGTGACAAACTACAAGCTTTACATGTTTATATCAGTTTTATATCTTCTAAATGCGAATTTTGACACTGTTTTGGAGCACTCTGGCTTACAGATATGTTAAAAACTAACAATACAGACACTAACATCTAAAAAACTAATTTCATGGGACCTTTAATTATGTTTAAATGTTATTTTAGGAGTTTTATTGTTTGTTTGCTTGTTTGTTTTCTTAACATGTAGATTTGAGTCATTTATTATTGAACACCATTAACATGAAAATAAGTGCCAGTTTGGAATTTTGCAAACAATTTTAAGTTGAGAAGAATCCTGAATATGAGCTGGACCTGTGGTAACAGTGTACCACACTACACTTTGAATAAATCATATTTGTATAGCTAAAAATAGCAGGTTTAAGAAGTATATATTTTATACACATACGCAATCTGTGGGCTTGTAATATATTCATCTTTTTGTTTCCCTCACGTCCACCTGACATTTTAAAGGTAAGCAGTAAGCAATTTCTGATAATGCTTTTTGATATTTGAAAATAGCAAAGCAAACACGCTTCTACCCAAAGGCATCACAGCACATATCAATGCCTCCACCTGACATTTATGACCCAACATGCTATGCAACACAGGTAACAACTGGGGCAAAGTCATTGCTTTCACATAACAAAAGCCAAACAAACAATTCCTCACATAACACGAAAGGTGAACCAAAGGAAAAAAAGCATTATATCTTGAGTCTGATATTTAGCTGTGGAAGGTTTTACTTTCACAGCTCTCACCAGCTGGAAAATAATAATGCAAAAAATGAACAAACAAGCGAACACGACACACAAGTATATTCATTCGAAAAACAGCATGTCTTAGTTTTGTAAAATGCTGCAAAATCTACATTACAACATATTGAGAAGAAATAAACCAACCTCTGCATTTGCATTCAGCGTTATTTCCAGCACTGAAAATACAGTATTAAATAGATAGTTCAGTCAAGTAGAAAAATCATGTTGTCATTTACTCACACTGCTCTTATTTAAAAGTTTTTGGGGTTTCTTTCATCTGTGTACACAAAAGAAGATATTTTGAAGAATGTTGAAAACCAGTGGCCATTGGCATCCAATTTAAGGGGGGAAAATTACAGTTCAAGAATTCACATTTAGGTCGGCGCCAATAGCATAGTGGTACTGTGCGGCGACATAAAGCACCGACGTGCTCACGGCATCCCGAGTTCGATTCCCGGCTAGAGGTCTTTTGCCGATCCTTCCCCTCTCTTTGCTCCCAATGACTTCTTGTCTGAAATCTCTACTGTCCTATCATAATGAAGTTGAAAAACCCCTAAAAAATTATTATTAAAAAAAAAAAGAGTTCACATTAACGGATGCTTGATTAAGCAAAAGCATATTTGGCATGTTCTCCCGGGAGAGAGCTCGGAGGATCCATGAGCCCGGAGCTCCCTCCGGTTCAATCAGGAGGGAGAGAGGGGAGTCTGAGCTCGGGTAGGTGTCGAGAACTTCCCTGTTATTGAAGGAGGAAGGAGTGGGGGTGATAAAGACGGTGAGTGGTGACAGACAGAGTGCTGTTTGAGAGGCTGTTCCTAAGGGTCAAAGGTCGCCCTCTAGTGGTTGTGACAAACAGATACGACTTGAGGATGTCTGCATATAGACTAACGTTCAGGATTTTGAAAGTCTCTCATTATTTTGTTTTACATTTTGTTTGTACTCTATTTAGAGGTGTTGATGCTTGCATTGATTCATTGAGCAGACACTTTAATCCAAAGCAACATGTAAGTGCCCGGATTTGCCCAGCTGGCAGTGGTCAAGCGTTATGGATTTTTCAGCACTGAATCCGATAACTGGACTGATGGGTTTTTTCCTGCAGTTGCATGTAATCTGTGTAAACATCTGATGCTAGCTCTTGGTAAATTTGGTAAATCTTTTAAAATTGTCAACGTTTCCAAATTACATGGTAGGGCTGTACGGTTTGGGGAAAATATCTAATCACGATTATTTATTTTTTGTAAAGATATTGCGATTTCAATTTGATTTGTGATTTAATTTTGTAAGTCAAGCTTCAGCTCAATAATCTGTATCGTAGCTTCTTACTGCTAAAATGTAATGAGTGTTAGTCAAAAAAAAGAGCTGAAAAGATATTAACTAACCCCAAAATTTATTCAAATTTATCTTTAAATATTCAGAAATGAAACACAAATTTTTATTTGGAGCAAACAGTAAACACAAATAAAATAACCTTACCTTTCTGTAAACATGTTGAATTAATAATTATAAAAATACAGAACACTCAGCAAACTAACATGGCTGAAACAACTCTGAAATTGTACTTTGCTGTTGCTTGCTACTAGATTAAGTGTCACTGGCAATACTTTCTATTGACTTTTTAGCAAGATACTCATCATTCAATTGTGCTCACTCAATTGCAAGTAAGACTATCACACACAGACGGCAGTCACACGTTTGCTTTGGGCAAGGGAAGTTAAATAATACATATATATTAAATATCACAGCCCCTTGCGGTTAGCTAATCACAACGTTTCAAATTGCGATTCGATTTTGATTAATCGCACAGCCCTAGTTCATAGAGTGATGCAGCAATGACACGAGAACATAATTCACTGTAGGTTTTCTCAACATTTTCCTATAAGAGTGTTTTTTTTAATTCATGAGAAATATCTTAGGTCAACATAATTGATGCTACTTTAATGTTTAATTTGAGTTGTAAAGCTGTTATTGTGTAAAATATAAATTTTTAACTACAGTATAAAACCCAAATGTTTAGGTAACTCAAACCATTTCAGGAAACCAATTGCAACAAACCACACTCAAAAAAAAAAAAAAAATGCCCGTTCAAACTACTTATTTAAAATAAGCGGAAACAACACAATTCTTGAGATTTCATTGGGACAACTTAATTTTTTATGTTCAATTGACATAAATTTGTTAAAAGTGTTAACTTAATCAATTTGTGTTGGGACAACATGAATGAATTGCTGTGCATTTAAGTTAACAGTGCATTTAAGTTCAAAAACGAATCCTAATGAGTACTGTAAACTTAATCCATTTGAGTAACAAAGCAATTTGAGCACAGTAAGACCCAATAAATGAAGAAACTCAAACCAACTGAGTACTGTAAAACCCATTAAGTTAAGGCAACTCAAACTGTTTGAGGAAACCAATTGCTACAAACCATTTGAGTTAAAAAACTAATCTATACGAGTACTGTGAACTTACTCCATTTAAGATGATGTAATCAGGTATTTAATTAACTGATTACCTTCAACACTGAGTTCAAAACTATTTTCAAATGAGTAGAATTTACTTTCAGTCAAATTTGAGTTAACTACACTCATTTTATTTGATGAAGTTGACTGTTGGGTTTTACAGTGTAGATAAGAATGCTTGTGGTATGAGTCTCTGCATTGTATGTGTGTGTGTGGATGTAGCAGAAGCGGAACATGTTTATACTACATTATTACACCTCCATTATAAAACCTCAGAGGTAAATCTCAAAGGAAGCCTACACCAAATGATCCTTCTGGGTTCTGATGTCATCGCTGCACCTCTCGCTATATATCACAGTTATTGGCTGGTAATCTTATAATCTTCAAATCCTGGCCTCATATCTGCCTGACCAATGTAATACATCAGACTGTGACTACAAAGGAGGTCACACGCAGGTGATTTCGAACTAAATGAAGCCGTTCTACTTCAATGAGTCAAGTGACTGACTAAACGCATGTGTGGGATCCAGCGGTAACAGACTCAATGAGTCAGGTGCCCTTCTGTCCTGGTTAAAGATGGTCTCTCTCTGACTCCTCCTGCTCTTTCTTGCTTTCTTTCTTTATTTCTTTCTGTCGGGCTGACGTTTACATTCCGACTCTTTCTGGCGCATGCCACTCCATACCAGAGTTAAATGCTGGAGAGATGGCAAGAGAAAGAGAGAGAGAGAGATCTGCCCCTGCCTGTCACAGCTAAATTTAACCCCTCAGTCTGCAAATGTAGCACAAGTCCTGCAATTTGACCCCCGCCCCCCCAATTCTTTCTCTCTCTCTCTCTCTCTCTCTCTCTCTCTCTCTCTCTCTCTCTCTCTCTCTCTCTCTCTCTCTCTCTTTCCTCCGTTCAACTTAGAAACTGAGTGCCGGTTTCAGCTGTGTATGTGTGTTTGTGTGTGTCAGAATGAGCCCGGAGGGGGGTGTTGAGGTTAGCAGAGCAATTGGTCACTCTATGACACACACGTATAGTCTTCAGCCTAACTTTTCTAACACACACCCATAACGGCTACACGCGCATTAATACATACCCTTGTGTAATACACACACAAGCGCGCGCACGCATCGTGTTTGGTGTGGACTCGGATCTTTGGGTGTGACTCTGTGTTACCGTGGCTAAGGAGCAAGCGCCATGGAGACCACCGCACGGATTCAGAGGCCCGCAATGGTAAGAAACTCAAGGAAACATCTGCTTGTGTGGAGGTTGATTAAGCGTACTAATGACAGCGTTCAAAAAACATGCCATGGAGCTTTTCATTTGCACCTTCTCTCTACCTGTTATTTTGTCCCTCTCTCTCTCTCTCTCTTTCTCTCTCTCTCTCATGCTGCCGTTTGATTCCATTTTGGGTTGGGCAGCTGCTTTAGGCCTGCTGGGTTTAAATTAGACCTCCAGCACTGCTCAGGGACCTTGCTGGTTACTGCCTGCCCTGCAACAAGGCCCTTTGCCTGGCTTTTATTCGGCCTTGACACCCATGGAGCTTGATTATTCGGCAAAATCACGTGTTTTAAATAATGCATTTATTCATGAAGTCATTATGGAACTGCATGAGATGCGATTAATTAAGCTTCCATTATGATAATTACATTTAGTGAGTTTTCAAAGGAACTTTATTTGGGGAATGAATACGGATGAAAATGCTCCGGTGCTAGTGCTTTTTCAGATGTTGTTCAGTTGAATCACTTGCGTGTTAAAATGTAATCTGAAAGAGCAGGTGAAATACTTCTGGAAATTCCCCTCTGTTTATCAGGTTTACAGCGACTAGAGCTTGACTTGTTTGGTTTGGTATTGCCTTTGAATTATAGGCAGCTTTATTTTTTCTAATATAGATCACAGTTTATTTTGATGGTCTTGTGTTAGTTATTTTGCAGCTACAAGTCAGCTTGTAGTCATTGGAGTATTAGTGGAGTATTACAGTATCACCTTTAGGTTAGACATAGCTGACATACTTTTAAAGTTACTTGTAGTCAGTGGTGGAAAGAGTACTGACAAATCATACTCAAGTAAAAGTACCACTACTTGCCTAAAAATGTAGTGCAAGTAGAGTAAAAGTATCTGTTGTAAATATTACTCAAAGTATGAGTAAAAAGTAGACCTTTCAAAAGTACCCAAGAAGAGTAGTGATTAGTTAGTATTACGCTGTGAAAAGTTGATGCATTTACATATAATTTGTGCATGCGTGTGTAAACGTAACATTCTGTAGTGCATTTAGTTATTGCCCAGCAGGCACACAAACGTCATAAGATGATAATATTAGGTTAGATTTTGGTCACCTGACATCACAACCTAAATCTAATGTATAGCCAGTGTCTAAGGACAATGTTATTTTGATGTCTAATTACGACGTCAAATGACGTTGATATTTGGTTGATATTAGGTTGTTAGAAAGTGACCAAAATCCAAAGTCGAGCCAAAATCTTAAATCAACGTCAGGTATGGCAACTAAAAACCAACATCTGATAGACGTCATAGTGGTAATGTCCACACAATGTCAAGCTGTAACATCATTAGACGTTGATATTTGGTTGGTTTTAGGTTGGACATTGACGTTGAGTTCTGACGGCAACCCGATTTTCATTTCCAAACAAAATACAACATCCCCACAACATTGGGGTACAACGTACAACGTCAATCTGACGTCATGTTGACTTCTTGTGCCTGCTGGGTGTTTAAGGCCATTTTGGATATATATATATATATATATATATATATATATATATATATATATATATATATATATATATATATATATATATATATATATATATATATATATATATATATATATATATAAAATAAAATAAAAATTATAGATGTAAGAGATGTGTATTTATATAGATATAAACGTGGCTAGCATTAAATGTTTCTATTTGAGTTTGATCAGATTCTGTGAGACAATAAAGCTGTGATTTATTGCTTAAGTCTGCGTGTCTGGGATCAGATTTATGCATATTGCATATCAAATTCATACAGGAGCAAACAGAATTCAAGCTTTGTTTAGAAGCATCTTAGTCTTTGCTGTAGGAGTCAATGCATTAATGGATGAATATTATCTGCTTGTCAAATCTGTATGCTCGTGTTACTATTATTCGTCATTCTCTGTGACTGTTTACTTCATAAACTGAACAGTTCAGCTGTCCTTAGGACAAATAATGAATAACTGGATCCATGTGGTGCTTTGGGAACAAATGAATTCAGAAGCAGATGGCTTTAGCGACATGTATTCGTCACTCTTTCACATCACACTCATTGAACTCTGTTAACAGTAGAAGTAGAACTGTAGGATCCATATGTTATTTAGCTAAACAATATCATCTTCCTTAATTGTACAACCCCAAATCAGAAAAGGTTGGGACAGTATGGACAACACAAAAAAAAAGAAAATAGTGATTTCTAAATTTACTTTGACTTGTATTTCATTGCAGACAATACAACAAACATTATTTAATGTGTTTTGTTTTTTCAAAATAAACACGTATTCCCATTTTGGTTCTTGCAACACATTACAAAAAAGGTTGAAACAGTAAAGCATAATGTTGCCTTTCCTTTTCACAACACTTAAAAGATGTTTAGGAACTGAAGACACCAAGTGATGAAGTGTTTCGGGTATAATTTTGTCCCATTCTTTCTGCAAACAAGTCTTATAGTGGGGAACAATTTGTTGTTGCATTTTGCACTTTAAAATGCACCACACATTCTCTATTGGAGACAGGTCAGGACTGCAGGCAGGCCAGTCAAGTACCTGTTTCCTCTTCCTCCACAGCCAGGACTTTGTAACGTGTGCAGAATGTGGTTTTGCAATGTCTTGTTGAAATATGCATGGGCAACTTTGGAAAAGAAGGCAGCATATTGTGCTCCAAAATTTCTGTTACTGAGTTAGTGTTGTATTTATTTGAACGTGTAATGACCCAGTTTTATTGTGAGCCATTAAACAGAAACCAAATTTTAAAGAGATGAGAATTTATGAAAAATGAAAATTTACGTTTCGAAATTACGAAAATGTTTCTATATTCAGTTGAACACACATAAGAAAATATTTTAAAGAAAGACAAAAACCTGTAACCATTGACTTTCATAGGAACAACAAATACTGCTTCCAGGTTTTCAGCTTTCTTAAAAAAATTCATTCTTTTGTATTCAACAGAAGAAAAAACAAAGAAACAGAAGTCAAATGAGTTTGAAACAAGTAAAGGCTCAGTAAATGATAACAGAATTTCAGTTTTGGGTAAACTGATCTCTTTAATCTGAAAGATATTTATAAAACACTCGTTTTACTGCCTATTGAACTGCTGTTACATATATAAACCTGCAGAGAAACCAAAACTATAACTGCCAGAAAATTAAAACAATTTAAGAGGGTTAATCTCTTAAATCTAGACCTTTATTCCTCAATAAGTTATTTAGAAATGGTTATAAATAAACTACTGTTTACTCAGTATGATTTATTTATTTATATATTTTTTTCTAACAATATGCAAGCTGCAAGTCTGTAATGAATTCATATATTGTGACTCTAAAGTTTGTGAATATATTTAAATGAAAGCGTTTAAACTGAACCTAAACTTTAAAATGAAATGAAATATTTAAACTGAAAGCGTTTCGATGTAGAAACAATATTCAGTTTTGCCTATTTTCACAGTTTTGTAATCTTCATTTGTTTTCCCCAAAGATGCTGATTTAATACAGAACATTCCTTTAAATCAAAATCATATTTCTCAAAAAAAAAATAGGCATAAGATTTATGAGAGAGAAAGAATCTGAGCATTTCACCAGTCGTTTATTGTTTGTTTCATATAGAGAGGGCCTAGTTGTTACAGTTGATCATCCCACAATGTGTGTGTGGGAGAACATGTTTTCAGAGCGAGCACTAATCCTTCCTCTCCACCTCTCCCACACACTCCTTTTCATTTTCGTCCCATTTCTCATTTTTCTCTCTCTTTCTCGATCAGCCATCATCTTTTGGCATGTCTTTTGTTTCTGTCCCCGCTCTGTGTTCCCGTCTTGCCGCCGCTGATGTCTTGACAGTGTTATTGATGTGCAGTGTTTGCGGGCTGCTTTCACAACCTGGGGAACCTTGCATGCTAAGACGGAAAATGTCAACTTTGTTTACGAGCTGTGCGGAGCCTGTGCTGATATTATTGTGAATGCGTTGCTACTACAATGAAACTAGCTTCATAACATTTAGGCCTGGGATATTGCTTTGAGGTTTGGCCGTGCTGTGCGGAGGGAAATGGATGTGATAGACCTTTACTGAGGTGACCTGGTACCGACCTTGAAAACTGCCAAGCACATTTGTGGCTGACAGTTACACGAAACAGGACGCAAGGGCAAATAGCAGAATTAATAGTCAGTGAGAGATCAAACAAAGCATTTGAGACAAAGAACAAGGTTCTACAAAGAAAGGTTTTCAGTTGTTATATGAGAATTTAAAGTGTAAATATGTAATAAACTACCTGAAAAAAGTCTTGTCATCAATCCCAGTTGTAAGAGCAACAAATAATAACTTGACTTATAGTTGATCATTCGGAAAAGTCAGATTTTTCCGATGAATCATCTGTTGAACTGCATTCCAATCATCACAAATACTGCAGAAGACCTATTGGACCCAAGATTCTCACAGAAATCAGTCTGGTTTGGTGAAGGAAAAATCATGGTTTGGGGTTATATTCAGTATGGGGGCTTGCGAGAGATCTGCAGAGTGGATGGCAACATAAACAGCCTGAGGTATCAAGACATTTGTGCTCCTTTTCATACTTCAGCCGCCACATCAAAGTTCCAAAAAGCAAAGAAGGTCAAGGTGCCCCAGGATTGGTCAGCCCAGTCACCAGATATGAACATTATTGAGCATGTCTGAGGTGAGATGGAGGAGGCATTGAAGATGAATTCAATGAATCTTGATGAACTCTGGGAGCGTAATCTAGAGGACTTTGCCTTTCAAATAAGCCACCTACCAAATGATCAACTAGAAGTCAAGTTATTATTTGTTGTTGATAAAACTTGGATAGGCGACAAGACTTTTGTCAGTACACGTGTACATATTTCATGTTCCTTAAATGAAGAAAGTCATCAGGGCTTAAAATGTGTGAACAAGTTACAGAATTTTAATTTCCTTGTAAAATTTTTTCATGCAAGATTCTTTTTTGTCTGATCTAAATAATAGCTTCTAATTGTTCTGTAGGTCTAAAGAAGTTCCTCTTTATGCTGTCGCCATACAGGCCCAAAGTCTTGAGTGAAATCAAAATCTACATTGTTTATTTTCTACATTGGTTCTTTTCACCAAGATCTTTTTCTTTGCTTTATTTTTTCTCTGTTGATGTCATTGAAGGCTTCAACCACAATAGAGTTTTTTATGTATGATTTATTTATTAGATTTTTATGATGGCCACAGCATACTTAACCACACCACTCTTACCGTTAGTTTGCTATTAGGGAATGATGTGCAAAAAAAGCCATGCCCCCTACTTAATATGTAATTTCAGTTGGAAGTACATCAACAAACTGAACTTAAATTCTCAGCGACGTATAGCTCACATGAACTTTAAAGCATATTTACACCAAGAATAACTTAAGTACAATTAATAAAGATGACACTGACATGAAAATGACAATTAAATGAAGTGATGATGATCAGAATCACTTTCAAAATGTTTTTTTACCCCAGCTAACGATCTATAAAAACATTGAAAGACAATCAGAATCTGTCCTGAGTTTGAGTTTATCAAGCAACTGAAAGCACAAATTCATGCTTATAATGAACAAACCAATATTGTGAGCGATGTTAGAGTAATCTTAATAACAGACATTGATGGTGTGAATGTGCCTTTCAAGAAGATGTTATATCAGATTTGTTTGTCAAACTTAATCTGCTTTAGTTTCCTTTTTAATTAATATTTGGTTCAGCCTTGAGCCTAAAATGAGACTAAATCATCCTCAAAAGCTTCTAATTCCACCTGTTAGATGAGCAGATCATTTAAGATAAATGATTTCTCTGGGAAAATGAAAAAGAAATGTAAAAGCTTTATTTGAAATTGTTAATAGCTAGATTTAAATCACATGTGGACAATTACATCCTTGTGAATTTTAGTCAATGTTATATAATATTTTTGTGAATCTTTCTAAGAGCCACATCTATAATGTAATAGCCATGGACTGATTAAGTTCAAAGGTGTTTACAATCTTAGATTTTTGTTGTTGTTTTTTTTATTATGCTTTAAACAACAGATATATGACATTAGAACAAACAAAACAATGCCAGGGTGATATAAGGTAAATAATAATAACAGTATAAAAATAAAGAAACAAAACAACAAGAGTATAAATAATTGAATAAAATTCTTACAGTTACAAACAAGCAGGACCTTTACATTAATAACTAATTTTGAAAATGGAGCACAAATTGACAGTTTTGGCCTTTCTGTTGACACTATGCTGAATAGTGCAAAAGTAATTTTTCAGTTCTTTATAAATCAGGGTTTTTTGTTGGAAAATTTACACTTATGAATATGAAACTTAATCAACAACATAAATAGATTAATAACAAAAACGTCATTATTCAAATGATCATAATTAAAATATCCAAAAATTACATTTTTAAAATGCAAATTAATATTAAAGAGTACCTTTTTTTGATAAAGACACAAGCATCATACCAAAGCTTTTAACATAACCACAGTGCCAGAACATGTGAGGTAGTTTCCAAATGCAAAGAACAAAAAGAGCAATTTATATCATTCATTCATCCATTTATTTTCTTTTCAGCTTAGTCCCTTTATTAATTTGGGGTCGCCAAAGCAGAATGAACCACCAACTTATCCAGCACGTTTTTACACAGCGAATGCCCTTTCAGCCCAACCTATCTCTGGGAAACATCCACACACACTCATTTACACATACACTACGGACAATTTAGCCTACCCAATTCACCTGTACCACATGTCTTTGGACTGTGGGGGAAACCGGAGAAAACAGGGAGAACATGCAAACTCCACACAGAAACGGCAACTGAGCTAAGGCTCGAACCAGCGACTCAGCGACCTTCTTGCTGTGATGCGACAGCACTACCTACTGCGCCACTGCGTCACCCCAATTTATATCAATATCCTTTTAAATTTACTGAGAAAATGTTTAACCGTATAGAATTTATTAATTAGTTTAAAAGATATTTCTTTTATCTTATTTGTAACAAAAAATTTGTGAGGTAATAACCAAATACTTTCCAATAGGTAATGGAACTTTGCTTGGAAACAACTTGGTTTTAAAAAAAGAGCGAATAGATTTGTTATTTTTAGACTGTGAAAAACAAATTTTACCACACATTGTGTCAGCTAGACTGATTATGGGCATATGAATCCAAGTTACATCTTTAAATAAGGAAACAATACTAGAACTAATTGCAATACCAGAGAAATTGCAGTTCTTTGTTTTTGCTTGAAGTTTTGTAGAGGAAGTATTAAAGGCTTTAGGGCTATGATGTGACAACAAGAAAACACTGAAACATACTAGATGTTGTTAGTGCACAATGAAACAGCAAGTAATACATTAAAATAAATGTGAAACTTTGAAGAAGAATAACTACAAATTAATTTTCTTCTAAAACAGTGATGTCAAACTCAATTCCTGGAGGGCCGCAGCCCTGCACAGTTTAGTTCCAGCCCTGCTGCAACACACTTACCTGTATAGGTTTCAAACAAGACTGAAAGACTCAATTAGTTCGATCAGCTGTGTTTAATTAGGGTTGTAACTAAACTGTGCAGGGCTTCGGCCCTCCAGGATTGAGTTTGACATCCCTGTTCTAAATCTTGCAATAAACTATATATTCTTTACTTTAATATAAAAAATCCTTTAAAATAATTTTAAAGGGGACCTATTGTGCAAAATATCACTTTTGCATGGGGTTTAAATACAGTTGTGTGGCAACAGTGTGTGAATATAAGCAGCTTCTAATGGTAAAATTGTGTCATCAGAGGGATTGTGTCATCAATAGCCCCGTCTATTAGTGACAATCTCTCCTTCGTTAGCGTAAGACATTAGTCTAGTTTTTGAATCTGCCACTATGCTGACACGTAGGCATGTGTAGCCCCACCCTCTTTTGAAAAAAGCACAATCTCATTTGAATTTAAAGCGACAGTTACCAAAATGGCACAATTAGGACAAAGCCTAAAAGAGTCCGTTTTAAAGAGTTATAAAAGATTATTTGTAGAAAATGTTTACAGTGTTAATTAAACCTAAATGCCCCTATGGTCTATGGTTTTATTTTTTAAACATACCAAAAAAGTTCTCTATAAAAGTTCAGAAAGTTTAAGTTTTAGAGTCTGATGACAGACATATCATTATCTCACAAAACATAAAAGTCAGTGGAAAATCCCTCGACAGAAAAACAAATCCGCCCGTTTGTGTGGTTTGTTTCTGCCAGGATTTGGATTTAGCCCACTTTATGACTGCTGCACCAACAATTACAAATATAACCTCTCTGCTATAAAAGTCATAGTCTAGCAGGCAAAGTGTGTGTGCAATCTGTTGCTGCTTAGTGAAGCTGGTGATAGGGTTCCTGTGACCCTCTGTTTCACAATGAATAATTTAACATCATTGCATATGGCATATGTCTGCCTGACACATTCTCATTTCTATTTAAAACATGCACACACACACATACATTCAAACACACAAATATGTGACAAACCCATTGCACTCATGTTCACACACACACACATACAGAAGCGCATCCTTCCAGTGAGTCATTCTTGCAGCTGTCCGCACACTCGTCCACACCTCCCACGAATGAGAGTGCACTAGACACCTGAAACAGAGACAGGAAAACCAGAGAAAAGTGGGAAAAGAGAGATGAGAGGAGTGGGAGGCTTATATAAAGGTTCTGACACTGATGTACTGTGAAAGTCAACGGCACAACGTTTGTGTGTGTCTGCCTTTAGTATCTTTATGAACTTGACCAGACTCTAAAGCAAATACAAACATCAGTACAGGCATATGCATGTTTCTTCAACTGGTCATGTGGACTTGACCTCTCATATCTGTGTTTAAACTGCTGAAAATTGCTAGAGAATAAATGAAAGACAGGGTGTATGCATGTGTTTTTTATATAATTACACATTATTCATTGCATTGATGGATAAATACTGTTAATGGAGATGATAACTAATCTGCTCAGTGAGCTTTACCTTGGTTTTTATTTAAGCTTTTGTCTCCTTGGTCCACTTTTTTTAAAATCAAACCTGTAAAAGTTATTGAATTATTGAAGTTTATGCTCTTTTTTTTAATCATTTGTAATCAATGATGATTAAACTAATTTAATATTCATATTTAAGAAATTAATATGCATATGTATAAAATGTAAAGTAATCATTTGTAGCGGAAAATACATTTGAATGACTTGAAGAGACAATTATTTAGATTATTTAGATAGATGGATGGATAGATGGATAGATGGATGGATGGATGGACAGATGGACAGGTAGATACATGAACGAACGGACGGACAGATGGACGGATGGAAGGACAGACGGACAGATAGATAGATAGATAGATAGATAGATAGATAGATAGATAGATAGATAGATAGATAGATAGATAGATAGATAGATAGATAGATAGATAGATAGATAGATAGATAGATAGATAGATAGATAGATGTAGATATAGATAGACAGACAGATAGACAGATAGATAGACAGATAGATAGATAGATAGATAGATAGATAGATAGATAGATAGATAGATAGATAGATAGATAGATAGATAGATAGATAGATAGATAGATAGATAGATAGATGTAGATATAGATAGACAGACAGATAGATAGATAGATAGATAGATAGATAGATAGATAGATAGATAGATAGATAGATAGATAGATAGATAGATAGATAGATAGATAGATAGATAGATAGATAGATAGATGTAGATATAGATAGATAGACAGATAGATAGATAGATAGATAGATAGATAGACAGACAGATAGATAGATAGATAGATAGATAGATAGATAGATAGATAGATAGATAGATAGATAGATAGATAGATAGATAGATAGATAGATAGATAGATAGATAGACAGACAGACAGACAGACAGACAGATAGATAGATAGATAGACAGACAGACAGACAGATAGATAGATAGATGTAGATATAGATAGACAGACAGACAGACAGATAGACAGATAGATAGATAGATAGATAGATAGCTTTAAAACGCTTATTTCTTTCAGTTTTCCTCCTCTCATATTCTTAGTTCCTCTTCTCTGGCGCTTGTACTGTACCTTCTGCTCTCTTTCTCGTCCTCCCACACTGTTCCTGCCCTCTCACTCAGCCTGCTCCTCATTCACAAATTGTTTGCATATTGTACAGTAACTCACTGCTGTGTGTGGTCATCTGTGCCGCTTCTCTCTGGGGCCTGTTGGAAAAAGAGATGTAAAGCTGTTGTTGTGTTTGATTTTTAGATAAGGACTATTAATTAAGAAAGAGCTTTTTCAAACGCTGTGCCAAAGGCTGTAAATTCCCCCTCCTTCTCATTGGCTCTCTGTATGTTTTCTGGCAGGGCTCGGCAGACTCCTACACCAGTCGTCCTTCAGACTCTGACGTGTCTCTGGAGGAGGACCCCGAGGCTCTAAGGAAAGAAGCCGATAGACAAGCTCTTGCCACCCTGGAGAAGGCTAAGGTGTCTTTCTTTTTCATCTCTCTTGTTCCAGTTTCTCTCTTTTCATGTCTTATTTATAAATCAGACTTTGCCCTGAGTGATCTAATGTACTTTACTGTGTGGACGCTTGAAAACATCTGATTATTAGATTACGTATTAGGGGTCGCTGGGTTTCCCTTGAGATATTCCTCTCTGGTGCTTTAGAGTGGGAGTTTTTAAAGGTGCTTTATTTTAGTATTTGACTCTTCTGAAGCGCAAAAATAGCATAATATGTTTGCAGATATTTAAGAAACAAGATAAGTGAACATACTTTATCTAAAAAAAAACAATACTGAAGTCAGTTATTCTTCTTTGTAAATGTGTGTTGGAATGTTAGTCTCTTTTGGTCTCTATAACCAGCCCACTGCCCGTTTACCAAATTATATTTTAGCTCTCAAGGTTGCCTAGGTGGACAGCACATTTGAAGGCTTTCTCGATATATGCGGTTGGAGCCAAAAATGTGACCTCTGGGGGGCAGTAGCAGCCTCTGAAATGAGACGCAGATTCAGAGATATACAAATCCACATGAAGTAGTTTTTGGTTAACATGTAGTAGTTTTTGGTTAACATGTAGTGTTGGGGGTAACGCATTACAAGTAATGCGAGTTACGTAATAATATTACTTTTCTAAGTAACAAGTAAAGTAACACATTACTTTTAAAAATGAAGTAATAATATTTGAGTTACATTTTTTAAAATGTAACGCAAATTACTTTTTAGTTTAATTAATTAGCTTTTCAAAAATAAATTGCTGAATTAAAATTAAAGTAGTCACAATGAACCACGCAGTCAATGAGAGAGTGTGTTCATTATTTTGAACTCATTGAAGAAAAGGGGATCGTCTCGATGGACAGTGATTTTACTTACGGCAAATAGTACAAAAGTAGCAAACACATTGCTTTAAACTTTCAGTAATCTGTATATATGGCATATTTAGCTCTGGGGTCAGGAAGTTCTCAGATAACATTATCCTAAAATATTATTTTGTGATGTGTTTTTAAAGGTAAATGAAGGTTATACAGTGCGTTGTTAATTACCAAGCTCTTTTATTAAAAAACAAAAAGAAATAAAAACAACTTCAGAAAGAGATCAAGCCTCAGCCAGGTCAGAAAAGGTAACTCATAGTAACATAATGCATTACTTTCCACAAAAAGTAACTAAGTAACACAACTAGTTACTTTTTTTTGAGAAGTAACTCAATATTCTAATATTGGGATGTAATTCTACACACAGCCACACATTTTTATAGGGCGCTCATTGGGATTACTGGGGGCTGTTAAAAGACTATTAGGACTTAAAAATAATAAAAAAAAATAGTAATTAAGTTTATATAAATGACTAGATATGGTTCTTTATTTGATAAAGTGTTAAATTTGTCTCTATAACCAGCCCACTGCCAGTTTACCCAATTATATTTTGGCACACAAGATTGCCTAGGTTGAAAACTCTCCGAAAAGAGATGCAGATTCAGAGTTATAAAAATCCATATGAGGTGGTTTTTATTTAGTAGAGGTCTAAACCTACACTGGTCTCACGGTTCAGTTCGGTTACGAATATTACGGTTATGAATATTACTGAACCGATACCGAATTGTCAGCGCCTGCATCGCGGTGCACCGAAGAAACATAATAAACATATAACCCCTGTAATTTAGCAAATAATATACAAATTACAAATATAAACATTGGATGAGATAGATTTATAAAATAAGAGCCTCAGGTCAGACAAAGTAACGCAAAAGTAACTCAAAAGTAAAGTAATGCATTACTTTCCATAAAAAGTAACTAAGTAAAGCAATTAGTTTTGGGGAGTAACTCAATATTGTAACACATTACTTTCTAAAGTAACTTTCCCTAACCCTGTTAACAAATAAAATAAATATTACAAATGTAAAGCTGAGCAGCTTGATAGTCAGGCACAATTGCTCCTTTTGGTGTTGTCAATCTGGCAACCCTATCCAATAATTTAAATTTGGACTGCAATACCTAGTTCAACCACTCGGTACAAAAGATTATTTTACTCATAAATTGCAAAACTTCTGAAAAACCTAGATAAATCTCATGGACAGCAAAATCATTTTTTTCTTGTGTTGTGACATAATCTTGCACCACTTTGCAAGTTTGCATACAGTTTAATTATATGTCCCCAGTGTTACCATTACGTGGTTTCTGAACTCTAAACACAGCCACACATTTTTAGGGCACTCATTGGGAATACTGGGGACTGTTACAGGACTATTATGACTTAAAAATAAAATAATAAAAACATTGTAGTTATATTTATATAAATTATCAGATATAGTAGTTCTTGATCTAATAAAGGGGTTAAATTTGTCTCTATAACCAGCCCACTGCCAGTTTACCCAATTATATTTTGGCACACAAGATTGCCTGGGTTGAAAACTCTCCGAAAAGAGATGCAGATTAAGAGTTATAAAAATCCACATGAGGTGGTTTTTATTTAGCGAATAATTTTAAAATGACAAATATAAACATTAGATGAGCAACTTGCATTGTAAGGCTCAATCTTCAGGCACGCTCCTGTTGGTGTCGTCAATCTGGCCACCCTCTCCTATATTTCCAACGGGGCTGAAAATCGTTACCCATTTAAAACAACTATTATAAAATACACATAATTTCACATGTTCAATATGGGTATGTCTAATGTACTATGTTGAAAAAATAGTTTTATAGTACAGATATTATTGTTAAAGGTGTCTTGAAATTCTTACAAATGACACGCTTTACCTTAAAGGACAGTTATTGATAAAACATACTTACATATTTTTTTGTAAATGTAGTTTACTAAACTTTGTTGAATATTTATAAGGCCCTCATTGGAAATAAACTTTAAGTTAAAAATGATTTTTTTTAAAGCATTTACCAAAAACTATATTTATATAAATTATCATGTATGGTTCTTTATTCGATAAAGGGTTAAAATTGTCATTTTGTGATACATTTTCATCCTAGTCATGGAGACACACTTGGGTGAATGATTTTGTTGTAATGTATAACACACTTAATCACGTGTGTTAATTGAGGTTTGCAACACAAAACACATTTCCACTGGGAGATGAGTTTTCAGCAGTTATATTCTATCCTCTTCACTGTATGTAAGATCACTTCTATGTGTAAACCTGTAAACCCAATGACACGTATGAACTGTGTGTCCTTTCTTTCACCTCGGAGGGTTTTGCCAGCTCTCTTTTTTTTTTTCGAAGACAGTTCCCTATTAATTCCCTCTGTTTATCTCTCTCATCGACTTCCTCTTTCTGAAGACCAAGCCTGTAGCATTTGCAGTGAGGACTAACGTTGGCTATAACCCAGGCCCTAATGATGATGTGCCGGTTCAGGGCATGGCCATCTCTTTCGAACCCAAAGACTTCCTGCACATCAAAGAGGTCAGACATCCATATTTACCTTAAAATGTGTCAAATTTTGACTTTCACTTGCAAAATGACAGATGTACCTGAAATAATATAAGAAATCCAGCATACCTGTTTTACAGCAAAAATTTGGAATCTTCCATGTATAACCCAATAAGATGATGTGCTCCCCCTTTTAAGTGTTTAAGTGTTTAACATTTCTTTGGAAGGTGATGCTTTGTAAATTCATTGGCTACATGTTCTTAAATTTGCTTAAAGTTCCAGTAATCTGATGTATGATTGAATCCTTCATTAATATATTTATAGCTATATTTACTTATGATGATGCTAAATGTATCTGCTGCTTAAACGTGATTCAAAGGCTGTGTGTTTTCTGTCAACAGAAGTATAATAATGACTGGTGGATCGGGCGCTTGGTGAAGGAGGGATGTGAGGTGGGATTTATCCCAAGTCCAGTGAAGCTCGAGAGCACTCGGCAGTTACAAGAACAGAGAATGAGACAGAACCGCCTTAGTTCCAGGTAACAGTCAATCACAGTGAGCCTGCGTCTGATGCACAGTTAATGTTAATTTGCTGCACAGTTAATTTCCCAAGTGCTGTTTCATTTTTTAAACTCATTTTTAAACATAATAGTTTTAATAACTCCTAATAACTTCTAATAAATAGTTTATTTTATCTTTACCATGATGACAGTGCATAATATTTTACTAGTTATTTTGCAGGATGCTAGTATTTAGCTTAAAATGCCATTTAAAGGCTTAACTAGGTTAATTAGGTTAACTAGGTAAGTAATGTTAATTAGGCAAGTCATTTGGTTAAAAGGGGTTTGTTCTGTAGTCAATATAAAGAGAAAAATTTTAAAGGGGCTAATACTATTGACCTAAAATCATTTTTAAAAATGTTAAAATTGCTTTTATTCCAGCCAAACTAAAAGAAATAAGACATCCGCCAGAAGAAAACATATTACTGGAAGTAGATTGAAAATATCCTTACTTAATTTCTTTAGGGAAATATTTTTTTAAACATTCACAAGAGGGCTATTAAATTTGCCTGTATACATGTTCAACTTTATTTACACAGTCTTTGTCAATTACTGGCAACTCGGGATGCAACAATACATTTAGCCCATGGTTCAATACATATCTCGGTTTTTTAACACGGTTTTTGGTTCGGTTCGGTTCTGATGGCTTGACACATAAGTGTTTTTTTGTTATTCTATGCTTAGGCAATAGAGGCAATAGGAACAGTAAGAGGTTAAAGAGAAACAAAATAAAAACGATTTATTGCAACACTCCTTTATTTTACCCAAAAGTCAAGAAAAGTACACTAGTTCCTGGTGTATTGTATAATAAAAAATTAACACTGAAATCTCACAACTGCTGGTAGCACATGTACAATCTGGGGAACATAAATTTCTACATTTTGAAAATAAACATACATGTGGACTTAATAAACATAACTTGACCATTTCAAATAAACATATTTGTACTTCAGTAAACATAAATAAACCATCTTAATTAAACTTAACAGTACTCCATTACAGTATCATTCATCCAGAATGTAAAGTGCAATTTCACTTAGGTCAGCTATCTATTCCTATATTTTGAGGTTCTTCTGTAAAAGAATCTTGTGCTTTAGCCAATTCGTACACAATAGTGTTGCGTGTCTTTTCTTGAAGGCTGGGAATTATCTGAAAAAAGTGCTGAAAAAAGTGCAAGACTGTAGTCTGTAACACAGATCGAGTACTTTTATACGATTTTATAAAATAAAGTCTTTAGCAATGAACACCTTCACTGCCTTTGTTATTTTATACGTGTAAAACAATGCTTGCACACAGTCATTTTTTTTATTCACAGATTTTTCTTCCTCAACATTAAACTCAACGGCAAATCCGAAATGTCCCCACATCGCATATTTTATTGACGCTTTCTCGTACTATTGCCTCACTTCACTGCCGCTCGCCATGTTAAAGTGTGAAATGGTAAAGCACCCCCTAACTATAGAGCATAGTGATTGAATATTTACTCGCAGGGAGGAGTTTCCTCATCTCAGCTCGTAGACTTACAGGCACACACAAACAGTCAATTCGGAGAGAAATAAAACGCACATAAATTATTTAAACGTAAAACCGGAAAAAACGCAATTCCCAAGCGTGTTTTGAACCATGGATGTCATACCGAACGGTTCAATATTATATTGAGAATTGTAGCATCTCTACTAGCAACAAATTCATTATTTATTGTATCGTGGCTTCCACAATAATATCAAATTAAGCAGCATAACCATTTACATTTTTGATAATAATAGTAAGAAAAATGTTTCTATGTAGCAAATCAGTATATTCGAATGCTTTCTGAGGGATCATGTGACAGTAATAACTGGAGCGATCATGTTGAACATTCAGCTTCGGTATAACTATGCTACGGTTTTTAAATATATGAAATTAGAAAGCACTTATTTTAAGCACTTTTTATTATTAAGCCATTTTTTAGATTAAATAAATACAGCCTTGGCGAGCAAGAGACATTTCAAACACATGAAACCTTTAGAGGCCGTTCACATATCATGTCTTAAAGTGTGTGGAAAGTGCGCTCCTTTGTCGTCTGTCATTGCTAGACTACCATCAACTGTTTTCTCAGAGGATGACAAAACCTTGCTGCAGCTCTGATACAAGTTATATTTATGGGGAAAATTAAAAAGGACTGCAATGTTTGGGTGCTCTGTGTTTGTCTACTACTCTATCAAAATGTGTATTTTCTATATAAAATACACTTGTCACGTGACTCGCGGCGTGCTTGTGGGATTTTGAAACGTTGAGATGTATTCAAATAGGTGTGTCTGAAATACACGAACGCATCACTCCCAATATGCACTTGCAAAAGACACGATATATTATAAACAGCCCCGTAAACAGCAGCGAATACACATTGTAACACATTTGAATGAATTTTCTGTTGTTCTCTCTATCTGTTTATCAGTAAGTCTGGTGGGAGCTCTAGTCTGGACGTCGCCACAGGTGCCCGAAGGCCCACTCCTCCTGGAACAGGTATGATCACACCATTATGCTGTGAGTCTTCATGTTGTTTTGTGATGAAGATATGACATCCCTGTCATTATATTAACACATACAGACATGAAATGTAAAAGCTATGATTTTACACTGGGTCGATCATTGAACGCGATGGGTTGATAGATAGGGCTTCTCCTCGGGATCCCCTCTGCCCTCCTCTCCTCCCTCTTATCATTCATTCTTCTAGTCTTCCAGCTTTTATCTCTTGTTTTTATTTCCCTTTTTTCTTGATGGGCATCATTATCAACATCTGTAGTTTGAAATCTTTCTCATATTAAGTTATGTTTGGTTTATGAGATCTGTCATGAGAGATTTTCTAAGAAGAGCCAAGTGAAGCAATGCATCATCCAAAAATAAAAAACTAAAAGGAAAATAATAAACATAAAATAAATCATAATTAATATGATTTAATCATGCTGATCTTTTAGAATTACTTCATTGTACTTTAAATATAGATACCTAAATTTAAAGATAAGACAAATAAAGATAACCACTAAAATAATAACTGAAACTTGTATACAAATGCTGCACAGGGTAGTGTAACTTTTAATATCATTAAATAACTATTGTATTTTTTGTTTATATTATAAATAGTTTTTTATTTTTATTCTTTCTGTGCTCAATTTAATTTTGTTCTTAATTTAATCAAGTTTGAGACATTGAGTTCTTAGTAAGTGTGTTGTTTTTCTAAATATATCTATATAGTTTTATTTATTTTTATTATATTTATATGTTTTTTAACTGTTACTTCAGTTGCTTTTATGGCAAAATGTATTTAAAAATATAAAATGAAATACAACGTGATTAAACGTTGTTTAATAAATAAGAAAATCCAGAAACAACTTATAGTCATTTTCAATTTTATAGTACACTGTAAAAATAAATTCGTAAAATTTACTGTAAAAAAACAGCAGCTGTGGTTGCCAGTGTTTCACCGTTAAAACTACGGTTACAAATCGTAAAAGTAATTTCTCATTTTTACAGTAAACTACCGTATTTCATTAATTTAAAGATGTAATATGTTTGTATTTTGAATTACCAACATCTACGCGTCTTTTGTTACACAGCCATATGCATGTTCTGATAAGAAAGTTACATAATGAACCAATGTTCATCACATACAACTTTTCTCTCAAGGAGAAAAGTGTATTAGTGTACAGAAGGTGCTCAGTGTCATTCACACAGCTACTAAACACCAGTATGGTAACACGCATAAAATTAAAGTCATGAAATAAACATTGTTTATCAACATTAGATGTAACTTAAACATCTAATGTACATAACTGATGGAGAAACAACTAAAAAGATCCACAGTAATGTCAACAAAAGCATAAAAAGTGATGCAGGGAATTCTGGGAAAGTCAATTTATGGTTATTCGCCGTATATATTAAGTAAACATTTTGTTAACCAGGATACAGATTTTTACTGTAGCATTTTTACAGTTTTTTTACCGTTGAAATCACAGCCATTTTTTACAGTGTAATTCAAATTTTCTCTCTGACATGTCCATATACAGTTTTAATCAACAGAATTATTAGCCCCATATTTCCCAAATGATGTTCAACAGAGCAATGAAATGTTCACAGTATGTCTGATAATATTTTTTTTCTGGAGTAAGTCTTATTTGTTTTATTTTGGCTAGAATAAAAGCAGTTTTAATTTTTTAAAAGCCATTTTAAAGTCAAAATTATTAGCCCCTTTAAGCTTTTTTTTTTTTTTCGATAGTCTACAGAACAAACCATCGTTATACAATAACTTGCCTAATTACCCTAACCTGCCTGGTTAACCTAATTAACCTAGTTAAGCCTATAAATGTCACTTTAAGCTGTATAGAAGTGTCTTGAAAAATATCTAGTAAAATATTATTTACTATCATCATGGCAAAGATAAAATACAGGGGGGGGGCTAATAATTCTGACTTAAATAATGTAAAGTTAAACCATTTTATCAAACCAAAACCATTTTACCTTTTCTCACTCTATATGGTAAGGTGACTTACATATAACCAAGCAACAGATTTGTACTGGACATTTGTAAAACATTTATCTTTAGTGTATTATTGTAGTTATTGATTTGGAATCAATTTAAAGCATGAAAAGACAATCACAATACTTATTTAAATTATTTCTATTGTTAAACACAAAAGTAAATGATATTACTTGCTTGTCATTTGGGGTTAAATAATATCCCACATTCATTTACCCTTTAAATATCAAATGATACTGGAATATAAATTAAAAATAATTTACAAACCCAAATTCAGAGCTCTTCTCATCACACAGCACTATTAGTACTAGTCCATGAAAAAGGTCATTTCCTTTTCAGTTTCGCTTCTCCTTCACTTTAAAAACACATTCTGTATTCTCTTCATCATCTTTCTGACTCTGCCAAGTCTATACATCATGCTGCTGTTCTTCCTCTTCTCTCGTCTTCTGTCCATTACCCCTGTTTCCCTGTTCTATTGCTCCTTCTCTATCTCTCCTTTACCCCTTTTCTATCCTTTTATTAAACCCCGTTCACCTCCCTATGGGTCCCGTAGCTGACTTGTCATCGGGCCTTTATGACGATGCTTTGGATTCGGATGTTGAGGAGGCGGAAACTGCCGACACCCGCGACCATAAGGGTGTAGGCGGAAGTGTCACCTCCCCTCAAGGCAACCTGCCCCGCCTCCCTTTCTTTAAGAAGGTAACCTGATGATGAATGCATCAGTAGACGGCCTCTGAGTGACTAATAATCAGACTCGTTCCTAACCCAACATGTGGGTGGTCTTTGCTGTCTGTGGACATTATTTTGTTTGTTCAAATTCGCATCTTAGAAATCTTAGTTCAATCAAAGAGCTTAGAATCACCAAGAGGCGACACTCAATAGAACGTTCCATTGCAGCAGCAGCGCCCAGCGATTCCGCCATTCAGGAGTGAAAGCGATTGGCTGTCCGTTGGATCTTATTGCTGTCGCGATGGCAGGCAGCTGCTTTTTATTAATTCATTTAAAAAGCGCATCAAAGCTGAAAAACAACCTGAAGATGACAATACAACACTTAATATCATAGTCTGGTGATTTTAATAGTTTATTTTACCGACTTAATGTTTATATATTAACCATACTTGTTTTCTTGAAACTTTTAGGTGAAATTACTTTAAATTACTCTAATTTAATAGTTTACACACTGACATAGTACATATTAATACTGGCATGTTAAATTAAATTAACATGACTTTCAAAATGGGATGTTGAAAACAGATTAAAGGTACTTTTTGTTGGAGTATTATATTATAAAAGTACATCGTATTTTTCCAGTGTTGTCTGTTAAAAAAGACTAATGAAGTTTTTATTTCTAAAGCTACTTTCTCCAAATTTATTTATTTTTAAACATTTTTTATTCATGATTTTTAATGCTGTCATTAAAAATCATGAAGGCCATACAAACTACCAGATTATGTAGTTTTTGTTGTAGTTTTTGTGGTGCATACTCATTGTTGCTTCACCCTAATTTCAGTAAAACAAAAACAAGTAATTAAGTTATTTTCTTAACCTTACTTTTATGTTATATGTGAAACAGATATTTTAAATATCAGATGTATTAAACTTAGTCTTGTCAACATTTTGGAAATTGTCAATTCTCATTGGGATATTGTTTTAAAATGTTACTTTTCAAAGGGGATGTACTCATTTTAACTCATATTTAACTCAATATTTTAATTCATTCTGTCTAATGTTAGTTATCCGGGCTGTTTTTCTATTGGAATTTTCATTCCAAAATGGCTACCATGTGACAATACCGGCATCTAGAGGCTGTTTCCCAAATAGCAACAGAGTGTCGCCTCTTGGTGATTCTATGCTCTTTTGTTCAATAGTTGAAATGAAACCCATCATTTACTCACCCTGCGTTTAAGAAAAATATATTATTTTTCAATCAGTCTTTAATAGATTTTCATTTTTTTACACAACATAAGAGACTGAATTAAAAGTTTATTATTGTTTACTTATTCAAAACATACATTAAAAACAGTAATTTGAACAAAACTGATTTAAGCGTGCATATAATTAGATTTGAGTGATTTTAGTGATATATGCAGTGATATATGATATATGTGATATGCGTTCTCAGATGTATAGTGGGGGACAGAAGTATTGAACACGTCATGTTTTTTTCTAGGAATATTTTCAAAGGAGCTGTTGACATGGAATTGAACCAGCTTTTGGTAAAAACACAAACAATACAAACAAACAAATATAACAAAACAAGGAGACACTTGTGAAATGACACTAGGAGAATGTACTCAATTACTGAAATGTATTAAATACTTTATATGAAAGGTTTATTGGTGATATCAGCTTAAAGCTGACTCTAATGTGGAGAATAAAGTCATTCATCGCTCAGGTGTGATTTTTTTTTTTTCACAGACTTCAACAAAGTGTAAAAATCTTGATGGTTCTGTGGGTCTCTTCTATCAAATCTTATTTTTATTTTGTATTTTCTATTGGATTGAAGTCAGGAGATTGGCTGGGCCATTCTACAGCTTGATTTTCTTTCTCTGAAACCATTTGAGAGTTTCCTTGGCTGTGATTTGGACCAGTGTCTTGCTGAATTGTCCATCCTCTTTTTATCTTCATTCTTCTGCTAATGTAGATGTTGGACTGAAGCAGCTTAATATTAATTCACTATGAGGAAGGGCAGAGGGTTGCTGAAGAACTACTGAGAGATTTCAGCTGCTGTCTGGGCTTTCACTGCCTTTCTACCACTCACTTTCTTCATGTGTTCAAAATGTTTTTGCTGTGTCATTTCATTTTATTACACATAACTTCATTTGTTTTCTTTTTATATATGGATTTCTTTGGTTATCAACATCTGGTGAAAATTTCAAGTCAACAGCACCTTTAAAAATAAGATTTCTTTCATTTATGGGAGCAGAAAAATATCAATCTGTAAAAGAAAATTATGTTTTAAATGAGGAAAATAGACATGTGTTATGAATTTGACAAAAAAGTCTGCGAGTTTCAGCCTACAACATACTTTGTAGAAATTCTGTAAATTAAACTGCACAACCCAAATAAAAATAATGATAATCTAAGGAACAAGGATTGTCTCTCTATAGAACAGACTTGATTGATTTTATTTTATTTGACATTTTTGCATTTATGAAGGAAAAGCTTCATTATGGATGTGACACTTTTTCGTTACGGATGTGACAGATGTGAAATTGCCACATGTGTGACTTGGTAAATCAAATATATTAGTTTGAAAACATTGACAGAGACATTTTTAAAGTACTGAAAAATACTTGCTAACACAAAAAATGTTGAACGGTTTCTCTATTTTGGTGAAAACTTAATTATTTTCATGGTATGGTTGACATTTGCATGGAATTGCTCATATACATTTTAACATGTAATTTATTTCTGTGAGTCAATGCTGAATTTTCAGTTTCGTTTTTATTCGATGTTTCTGATCATTATAAATGCTGAACACAGTTGTACTGTTCCTATATTAGCGTTAAAATGTTCATTCAAAATGATTTTAAAAATACTTGTTTTAAAAAAATATTAGATTCATAAAAGAACCGTTAAATGTATTAGGTGTTATGGTCTCCACAAAAATATGAAGCAGATCAACAATTTTTAACAGCACCACTCATTCATTCATTTTCTTTTCGGCTTAGTCCCTTTATTAATCTGAGGTCGCCACAGTGGTATGAATCGCCCACTTATCCAGCAACCCATCACTGGGAAACATCCATACACACTCACACACTACGGACAATTTTAGCTTACCTAATTAACCTGTACCGCATGTCTTTGGACTTGTGAGGGAAACCGGAGCACCCGAAGGAAACCTACTCAAACACGGGGAGAACATGCAAACTCCACACAGAAATGCTAACTGACCCAGCCAGGGCTCGAACCAGCAACCTTCTTGCTGTGAGGCGAATGTGCTACCCAATGCGCCACCATGCTGCCCAGCACCACTCAATTTAGATTTAAATAAAATTTGTTTTACATTTTTGATAATTGATTTACATCTGAGAACGCATATATTACAGTTTTGTTTGACGAACAGTCCATAATTTAAAGAGCCCCTATTATGAGTTTTTGAATATTACCATCCATGTAGTGTGTAACACAGCTCTAAGTGAATAGAAACATCCAGCTGAGATTTAAATCTGAAAGTGCACAGTGTTTAAAACTATCAATTCTATTGAGTTGACTCCGAGTCATATGAATGATTCATCCCTTGTTCGGATCTTTTGCCTGCCTTGCCCGGTCAATTTTCAAAATAGTTCAGCTTTTGCCCCTGTGTGCATTAATAATAAATGTGTGTCGTTGTTATGCATGCATATCAGGCTGTTGTCGGAGACCCCCAAAACCAAAATATGACCTTTTATAATACATAATAGGGGCTCTTTAAATTACTAGATAAAGTGTATAGTCAATGAAAAACTCTCAAATCTAATTATGTGCATGTTTAAGTCAGTTTTGTTGTGATTTGTAATAAAATACCCAATCCGGTGCCATCATTGGTGTAAAACCAAGCATGACACATCCTGATCTGCCAAATATAAATATGTGTTAACATGAATAAGATCTGCAAACTGCACCAGAGAAGACATTTATCACTGAATAACAATGACTACGTTTACATACACCCTCATAATGAAATTATAGGGAAAATCGTGATCATGTAAATACAATTCTCTGTAAACCAATCAGAGTTCAGCAGCAAGTCAAGCTCCACCTTTTTAATACCGTACTTGTTATTCCAGGTACCCTTACCAAATAGTCCCAAAAAAGTGGTTCGATATGGTATTTTTTTATGGTAATCGGCTTCTGAAAGTGGAAATGGAAATAAATCCTTACCACTTGGTGGAGAAGTGGCAATGTTTGTTATGTTTGATATAAAGACCTTTGTGTTGCTCAGATTAAAAATAAGTTGTTTACATTTCTAACAGCATTAGGGTGAGTAAATAATGACAGAATGTGCATTTTTTGGGTCAATCTAGAAGACAATCAAGTCATTTGAATAAAAGCTGGGGAGAATTTTACTTCAGATAAAACTAAACGAACAGTCAAGCCGCAGTTGATCTAATCCCCTTTAGAAATTCCATCTTTTCTTCATCTGGCCACATCTGATGCCTTGATTCATTCTCCGTACGGACAATACAGATAACTGAGCCCTCAGTGAAGCACTTTATTAACGGCAACATTTTCATTCTCTTCCAGCATCCTAAATGTATTAACAATTTGTCACTAACAAGCTTCTGTTTGTTTGCCTGCTTTGCTGTTTTCTCTCTCTCTCTCTCTTGCTGTGTGCGTAATGATAGGTGGGCCTGCCAAACAGAAACAGAAATCGGTGAGTCATTGCAAAAGCTAACTTTCTGTTTCGTGCAACCTGTCTTTTATACTTGTTATGAAAGCATCCAAGTCTTATAGCTGTTTTCTTTGTGTTTCTACATGAGCCGAGCAAATACTGTGAATATTTCAGTGCTGCTCTAAAGACTCGAATGTGAATTACGGGTGGCACATAACTGAGGATTTCTCCACCAGCATTGTTTACCACAAAATTGTTCTGAAAGCAGAAAAACCTGTCAGGATTTGTTCGTCTCAGAGCTCCACAGGACTACATCTCATTCAGATTGTATTAACAAATGAATGAATGCGGCCCATGTGTTCGCCCACATGTGTGGACACACAGAATTCTGTCGTCCTCCTGCAAATAAACGCACAACATGAGGCAGAAACACCCCGACAGGTTTCCACGCTTTCCGTTTCCATTAGAGGCTCATGACACAGAGCGAAGCCCACGCGTGTTACTGCTGTCACAATGCTACCGTCACACACGCGCAGATGGGAATCACACTATTCAGAATGATGACATTATTTTCAAGTTCTGTTTGGATGTTCTTGTTGTTTACTATAGCTAGCCATCTGAAATGTTTGGGCATGTATTACATAATCGGGTCAGTGGAGGAAAGGCAAACGGGGAAAAGTTGAGTGAAGGATCTCTGCCTTTTTTTTCTCATACACACTTCCTGAAAATAAACAGGATGTGAAGAGCTTTTAGATTCAAATTATAGGCAGTCAGGAGAGAGATAGGAATATAAGCATCCTAAAAATATTTTAAATAAGTATAGCAACTAAAATAATACAATTAGCCTCTTAACGCAGATTAATATTTGGCATTTTTGAATACTTAGAAGAAGACACTTGGCATATGTATATATATATATATGTGTGTGTGTGCGTGCGTGCGTGCGTAGTTGAAGTCAGAATTATTAGCCCCCCTTTGATTTTGATTTTTTTTTTTAAATATTTCCCACATGATGTTTTCCCACATGATGTTTCCCACAGAGCAAGGAAATTTTACAGTATGTCTGATAATATTTTTTCTTCTGGAGAAAGTCTTATTTGTTTCATTTCGGCTAAAATAAAAGCAGTTTTAAATTTTTTATAAACCATTTTATGGTCAAAATTATTAGCCCCTTAGCTATTAGCTTTTTTTTATTTTTTCAAAAGTCTTCAGAAAAGCAATCGTTATACAATAACTTGCCTAATTACCCTAAACTGCCTAGTTAACCTAATTATGCCTTTAAATGTCACTTTAAGCTGGATGGAAGTCTTGAAAAAATATCTAGTCAAATATTATGTACTGTCATAATAGCAAAGATAAAATAAATCAGTTATTAGAGATGAGTTATTAAAACTATTATGTTTAGAAATGTGTTGAAAAAAAATTCTCTCTGTTAAACAGAAATTGGTGAAAAAATAAACAGGGGGGCTAATAATTCAGGGGAGCTAATAATTCTGACTTCATGTGTGTGTGTGTGTGTATATATATACCAATTTTGAAATTGATATTTTATCGAGATTTTATTTAGGTATTTTACCAATAATAGTCACTGGGTGGCAACAAAATTCATATTATGTCTATATTATGTGTCTAATGAAGTTATTTGCCATTTAACAATTGAATGACTATGTCTAATTATTACTTTTCAATTTGAAATTGATATTACAAAAATAGAGGTTCTGGCAAGATTTTACTTTGGTATTTTACCAATAAAGTCACCAGGTGGCAAGCAAATCCACATTACCTCCAAGTCTTCCATCTAATGAAGTTATTTGCCAATTAACAAATAAATAAGGGTGACACAGTGGCTCAGTGGTTAACACTGTTGCCTCACAGCAAAAAGGTCTGTGGTTTGTGTCCCGGCTGGGTCAGTTGGCATTTCTGTGTGGAGTTTGCATGTTCTCCCCGTGTTGGCGTGTCTTTGCGCCGGTTTCCCCCACAGTCCAAAGACATGCTGTATAGGTGAATTGAATAAACTAAATGGGCCGTAGTGTATGTGTGTGAATCAGTGTGTTCGGATGTTTCCCAGTTCTGGGTTCCAGCTGGAAGTGCATCCGCTGTGTAAAACATATGCTGGATAAGTTGGTGGTTCATTCCGCTGTGGCGACCCCTGATGAATAAAGGGACTAAGCCAAGGGAAAAGGAATGAACAAATAAATGACTGTGTCTAATCATTACTTTCCAGTTTTGAAATTGATATTACAAAAATTTATGTTCTGATGAGATTTTATTTAGGTATGATACTAATAACAGCCACCGGGTGGCAACCAAATCCATATTACGTCTACCTCATGCGTCTAATGAAGTTATTTGGCAAATTTAAAATATAAAAATTGAGGTTTCATTTAAATGTGATTTAGGTGCTATACCCGAAATTTCCACCGGGTAACACATGGTTATTTATTTCTTTTATTTAGGCATCCTACGGTCACAGCTCAACACGTTTCTGTCACAGTTTCACTTTTATCACCAAATAGGAAACCTTAAGAACGTCAGACCTTTTTGACAATATGTGTTTGGCCAACATTAGAAACTTAAGACATTGGTGTCAATAGCCTAGTGGTAAAGTGTGCAGACTTATAGCTCATGGTGCTCACGGCGACCCGAGTTCGATTCCTGGCTTGAGATCCTTTGCCGCTCCTTCCCCACTCTCTCTGCTCCCCATGTAGTCCTGTCTTGTTTCTACTGTCCTATATAAAAATGGTGAAAAATCCCTAAAAATATATTTAAAAATAAATAAATAAAAAGTATAAAAAGAAACTAAAGGTATACAGTGTGTGTTTATATATGTTTAACATACATAGCCTATATCGCATATAATATGTAGAAATAATATAGTACATTTGGTAATATCAATCCTGACACCACCAATGAGAAGAAAGAGCTTGTTTAAAGCAAGCGGCAACCTCCCGCTCTCTCTCGGGAAGCCAATACGGAAGTAACTGAAACTGCAATTCATCAAAATTCCGCTAGTCCTGGCTCCATAATAGAGCAAGTTGCAATTGAGCCCACTGTTAGAATGGCCAATTTTACAACAGAAAAAAAGGTGTTTACAGCCTGGTACAAAGAACGATTTTGGTTCATATAGCTATTATTACTCTCCATGACAACTGTGAGGGGGGTGAATTTTTTTATAACTCGTCCATTTCCTTTATATTAGGTTATATTAAGTTTGCATAATTAAGGGCGTGGCTACTTGAGTGACAGCTAGGTCTCGCTGGTCGCCGTCACTTCACCTCAGCTGAATCCGGCAGATTAGCCGCTGATCTCGGCATATTCATCGTATTTTTGTTCTGTTTTATGTGGCTTTACACAGTCAGCTGCCTTTTGGACTTATTTCTTACAATTATCAGATGATATGGGATGCTGTGTGCATTTAATTGTGCTCACAAACCATTCACGTGGCCTCGTTTCCCATGTGAGTAAAGTTATATACTTGTATACCATCTCTATAAATGTATTTGTTTTATTTAAGATCATTTATCATTAATATTTTTCTTTAGACCCGTAAAGCACTCCAGAATCTGACAGATTGATTAGCTGTAGGCTCTAGAACAGTCATCTGAAGCGTTGTCATTCAGTGTTATGCTGGAGTTCATCAATAGTCTTGCATTTACTAACACAGACTATATTTAAAGTGTTTGGAAGTAATTTACGTTTTCCTCCTGTAGAAAAACGTCATAAGAGCAATGTTTAGTGGCTCAATGTATTACTACAGTGTTTTTGAAAGTCTAAACACTTTATTGATATAGTGTACAGCCAAGCACATGTGGTCAGAACACAAACGAGTCGCAGGTAATAAAGTATCAAGCGTTTTTCCCAAAGTAAAGTCTGTCTGCTAGGTCTAAGCAAAGTGCCAGCGGGCGTCTGTAGCTCCGCCCACTCTCCGCCTCTTTGCCCTTATTTGGTATCCCGCCGTGGGTGCGATGACGCGCGAACAAAATGGCGCGGTTGGCCGCGCCTACTTGTAGCTTCTTTTGCAGTGTTCAGAAACCTATGGGTGACGTCACGGATGCTCCGTCCATATATTTTACAGTCTATGGTTTAAAGGTTTTAAAGCACTGTTTCCATGGTAATCCAATGTCCTGATTTAAAAAATGGTTTTCACAGGATGAGTTCAAAGCTTTCAAATGATGTCTAATTTAGTATGATTACTAAAATATGAGATTTTGATGAGAAAAAAAGACTATAAAAAAGTGCCAAGCATCCCACAGATGGGTGCATTATTATATAATGTTTTGTGCGTTGCTCAGATAATATAACAAAATGATGTTTTTTATTAGAAATGTATGTTTCATATGCATAAGTATATTAATTTTGTGTCTATATGAATACAGAATGTCTGTTTTAGAGTTTATTCATCAACCTAAATAATATCTTTGGATTATTTTCATTTGGAATCTTTCTCCAGCCAACAGAATATTACATAATGATATGTTTAAATATTTGATTTATTAAACAGCATGCATTAATCGATTTAATGAAATATATATTTTATCTATAAAGTCGGAGCACTCACTCCGGTCCCTCGATCTCTGCGCTGGTTGGGAAAATTCCAAATTGAACCCAAAAAAAACATTACAATTGGCTTAAATTGTAGCTCTGACATGGGCATGAGGGATATAAATGACTGAAAAACAGCTGCAGGTGAAGTATATTGATATATCTCTTATATATATTGATATGATCAATCATATCTCTGTTTTGTTCTGTTGATATGTAATCCAAATATTCGTAGCCTAAAACAGATGGAAAATGACTGGATTGTGCTGCTTTTACGGCCACTCACACAGCTTGATCCACCCTGCCATTTCTACCCTTGGGTTTTTTATATATATATATATATATATATATATATATATATATATATATATATATATATATATATATATAAAGACACTTTACCTATTTAAAAATAAAGTGCATTTAGGTCAGTGTTTGGCAAATGTTTACTTTTGGTTATGATTTCTCTAAAGTGGTTTCATTTTGTGTGTGAATTTTCAGATGGAACATGTTCCTCCTTACGATGTGGTGCCTTCCATGAGACCCATTATTTTGGTGGGGCCGTCCCTTAAAGGCTATGAGGCAAGACCACACTTCTCTCAGAAATTGGCAATTTATCATTTTAGTCATGTTGTTTATGCTCATATTGTGTGTGTGTGTGCGTGTGCGTGTGCGTGTGTGTGTGTGTGTGTGCGTGTGTGTGTGTGTGTGTGTGTTGCATTGTAGGTAACAGATATGATGCAGAAAGCTCTCTTCGACTTTCTAAAACACAAATTTGAAGGCAGGTGGGTACCATAATGTGCATGCCATGATTATAATGAATAATAGACTTCTTCTCATCACTATGGAATTTGTAAACATTTAGGTATGTTATCAAAGATGAAGCTCTGTGTAGATCATTCATGATGGAAATATCACAGCACACTCATGCTATAATTGGAATACCGTCGTTATGAATTATTGTTTGTTCCAGAATATCCATCACCCGGGTGACAGCCGACATCTCACTTGCCAAACGCTCCGTCCTTAACAACCCCAGCAAACACACCATCATCGAGCGCTCCAGCACCAGATCCAGCCTGGGTACGAAACAAACCTGCACATAAAATGAGAAATGAATAACTACTTCTAAAGAATGAACAAAAATGTGAACTGTTTACATTGAGAGCAAAACACACACAAAATGTAATAGACTAAAAAGTCTTACTGATCATATCATAAAACTGGTATACAGAATATGTTAAAGTCAGAAGCAGGTCCTAAAATTAGCAGTCACTCACTAAGTGCCAAATGCAAGTAAAATCCTTAAATCTTATAATGTATATTTATAAAACATTAAACGTCTTATCAAGTTTGTAATTAAATTAAATTATGAATATGAAAACATGAAAACAAACAGCGGCACAGACATTTTAAGCAAGATTTACAGTGCATCTGGAAAGTATTCATAGCGCTTTACTTTTTCCACATTTTTTGATGTTACAGTCTTATTCCAAAATGGATTAAATTCATTTATTTCCTCATAATTCTACACACAATACCCCATAAGGACAATGTGATAAAATATTTTTTGAAATTGTTGCAAATTTATTACAAATAAAAATCCTGAAAAATCACATGTACAGAAGTATTCACAGCCTTTGCCGTGAAGCTCTATATTGAGTTCAGGAACATTGTCTACATACACCTGTCTATATAAGGTCCCAGGGTTGACAGTGCATGCACAAACCAAGCATGAAGACAAAGGAATTGTCTGTAGACCTCTGAGACAGGATTGTGTCAGGTACAAGGCTGGGGAAGGTTACAGAAAAATTTTTGCTACTCTGAAAGTTCCAATGAGCACAGTGGCCTCCAAGTGGAAAATGTTTGGAACCACCAGGACTTCCTAGAGCTGGCCGGCCATCTAAGCTGAGCGATCGGCCTTAGTCAGGGAGGTGATCTATAACCTGATGGTCACTCTGTCTGAGCTCCAGTGTTTTTCTGTGGAGAGAGAAGAACCTTACAGAAGAACAACCATCTGTGCAGTAATCCACCAATCAGGCCAGACAGAAGCCACTCCCAACCTGGAATTTGCCAAAAGGTATCTGAAGGACTCTCAGACCATAAGAAACAAATTCTCTGGTCTGATGAGACTAAAATTGAACTCTTTGGAGTGAATGCCAAGCACTACGTTTGGAGAAAACCAGGCACTGCTCATCACCAGGCTAATTCCAGCAACAGGACTTGGAAGACTAGTCAGGATAGAGGGAAAGATAGTCACCCTCCGACTCGGGCGACGTTTTATCTTTCAGCAGGACAATGACCCAAAGCAAATTGTCAAAATATCAATGGAGTGGCTTCAGAACAACTCGGTGAATGTCCTTGAGTGGCCCAGCCAGAGCCCAGACCTAAATCTTATTGAACATCTCTGGAGAGATCTGAAAACGGCTGCATACCGTCGCTTCCCATCCAACCTGATAGAGCTTGAGGGGTACTGCAAAAAGGAATGGGCAAAAAATACCAAAGACAGGTGTGCCAAGCTTGTGGTATCATATTCAAAAAGACTTAAGGCTCTAATTGCTGCCAAAGGTGCATCAACAAAGTATTGAGCAAAGGCTGTGAATACTTATGTACATGTGATTTTTCAGATATTTTATTTTTAATAAATTTGCAACAATTTCGAAAATTATTTTTTCACATTGTCATTATGGGGTATTGTGTGTAGAATTTTGAGGAAATAAATGAATTTAATCCATTTTGGAATAAGGCTGTAACATAAAAAATGTGGAAAAAATTAAGCACTATGAATACTTTCTGGATGAAAGTCAGATCAGTTGGAAAAGATATAGCAACTTAATTCAGTATAGTTTGGAGGTTTGGAGTTAGTTTGGTGGTTGCAGTATGAACGGTCTAAGAGGAGATATGTTATTAAAATAGTCTAAGAAGAAGAAGACGGAAGAAGAAGTTTATGTAGTATGACCGTATGTTGGCTTTCTCAAGCAACCATAATTATTATTAGCGCTTAGCATTTATGTAAAAATGATCATTTAAAAAAGTATTTATGTTGTAAATAAATTCATTGTTGGTAAAAGTAGCTGAGCAATGACTGGTCCTGGTCACAGATTTCAAACTCAGTTCCTGAAAAGCCGCAGCACTGCAGTTTAGTTCCAACCCTGCTTCAACACACTCCCCTGTAGGTTTCAAACAAGCCTGTAGGACTCAATTAGTTTGATCAAGTGTGTTTAATTAGAGATGGAACTAAACTTTTTTTCAGTTTGACGCCTGTGCTAGAAAACATCATAAAAAAAGTCATAGAAAACATCAGATACATTTTCTTTTTGTGTTTGTGTGTCTTTGTGTGAATAGGTTTTTAGACTTCAGACTCGCGGAGGGGTATAAATGCATTAGTCAAGCCCTGTCAGTTTTCTCTTGTGTACACCAGTGCATATTGTCTCTGTTTCCTGAACATTTTTCTTATTCTTACTGTTTCCTCCTGTTGCTCTGTTCCGTCATGTCTGATCTGTCTTTTTTCTCTTTTTCATCTCTCTCTTTCCTGACACACATTCCCACCATTCATTTCCTCCCTCTCTTTTTTTCTTCACCTCAGACTTACTGGGTACGTATCCTATCCTCCCATCCTTTCCCTTATAACTGTCGATTCATTCATCTAACTCTTCATTCATCTGTCCTTTTACTTAACTCTCTTGCTTAAGTTTGGAGTGAATCCTCTTAACTTGTCAGCACAGTTGTGGTGTCCTTTACTACACTACTAAAATAACTAAATTTTTCTATAACTTTCCAAAAAACTCTATTCTGTATGTACGCTACCTGACAAAAGTCTTGTCATCGATCCCAGTTGTAAGAGCATCAAATAATAACTTGACTTCTAGTTGATAATTTGGAAAAGTGGCAGAAGGTCAATGTTTCTGATAAATCATCTGTTGAACTGCATCCCAACCATCACAAATACTGCAGAAGGCCTATTGTAACCTGCATGGACCCATGATTCTCACTGAAATCAGTCAAATTTGGTGAAGGAAAAACCATGGATTGAGGTTACATTCAGTATGAGGGCATGCGAGAGATCTGCAGAGTGAACGGCAACATCAACAGCCTGAGGTATCAAGACATTTGTGCTGCCCATTACATTACAAACCACTGGACAGCAAATTCTTCAGCAGGATAGCGCTCCTTCTCATACTTCATCAAGGTTCCTGAAAGCAAAGAAGGTCAAGGTTCTCCAGGATTGGCCAGCCCAGTCATCAGACATGAACATTATTGAGCATGTTTGGGGTAAGATGAAGGAGGAGTCATTGAAGATGAATCCAAAGAATCTTGATGAACCCTGAGAGTCCTGCAGGAACGCTTTCTTTGCCATTCCAGATGACTTTATTAATAAGTGATTTGAGTCATTGCAGAGATGTATGGATGCAGTCGTCAAGCTCATGGGAGTCATACATAATATTCATTCTTTTTCCACTGCACCATGACTTTATATTCTATACTGTACATTATTTCTGTTAAGTGACAAGACTTTTGTCTAAGCAAAGTCAGACCTTACTGTCCTAATGAAATAATTATAAATCAAGGCATGATCATGTTTTATTTTGGTAAAATAAGCGTAATCTAGAGGCCTTTGCCTTTCATATAAGCAACTTCTGAGACCAAATGATCAACTAGAAGTCAAGTTATTATTTGCGCCAAGACTTTTGTCAGGTAGTGTATATAATGATAGTAAAGACTTTTTTTGAAGTTTTAAAGTTGCTGTCACCCAAATTGAATTCTGATGTTAATATCATGCAAATTCATACAATATGTTCATTTAAAAAATACAAATACTATTTATGTTGCCTCTTTACATAACATCAAGTATATTTAATCATGTTTTTTTAATAGTAACTTGACTCAATGGTAATTTGCCAAGTAGTATGGCTTGCTGGTTTTATATCCTCTTAAAAATTCACTGAACGCATTGATCCTGACTCACTGTAAAAAGTGTGATCCCACTTTCATATATAGCACTTCACACCCACACCAACCCATACACAAACACGCAGGCTGATCTGCATAACGGCAGCTTTAAACACACTTCCATGGATCAATGCAGAAAACTCATACTGCTCAGCCATCCATTTGTTTAAACGCAAATGGAACTAAACTCACACATGCAAATATTCGAGCAGACCATAATAACCACTACATGCATGATGTGTACTAACATAGGGTTGAGTGCCATAAAATTGTGAGGTAAGTCTGTGGTTCTATTGTTTATTAAATTTGAGTTGTGTTTGTGTGTGTGTGCTTTCAAGATTCTCTTGATATAGAGCAGAGCAGTCGGGTTCCAGAAGCCCATTAATTTTTTCTAATGGGACATTGATTTTTAAAAACAACTCATAAACTTTTACAGGCAGACCTCTTGTGTGATTTGAGGTTGTAATCAACTCAATGTGCATTTGAGGAACCCATTTTCTGACATTTATTCCTCTTTTTTTAAACATTTGTGTTAATAGTAAAATATTTGCAGAATAACTGCATTACCCATGATCATATACAGACAATTCCACCAATCAGAGCAAAGCAAGCCAAAGGAGATCTATAGCTCTATTAATAATCTTACATAAGTCTGTCTGAACAGTCTCAAAATTAATGTTTTGGTTTCAATTGATACAAGTTTAAGTGGTTAAATTTACAATTCTCTGATTGTGTCTTCTATTTGTCGGATTTTCATATACTCACCGGCCACTTTATTAGGTACCACTACTCGTTAATGCAAATTTCCAATCAGCCCATCACATGGCAGCAACTCAATGCATTTAGGCATGTAGACATGGTCAAGACAATCTGCTGCGGTTCAAAGCGAGCATCGGAATGGGGAAGAAAGGGGATTTAAGTGACTTTGAACGTGGCATGGTTGTTGGTGCCTGGCAGTTTGGGCTGAGTATTTCAGAAACTGCTGATCAACTGGGATTTTCATGCACAACCATCTCTAGGGTTTACAGAGAATTGTCTGAAAAAGAGAAAATATCCAGTGAGCAGCAGTTCTGTGGGCGCAAATGCCTTGTTGATACCAGAGGTCAGAGGAAAATGGCCAGACTGGTTCCAGCTGATAGAAAGGCAACAGTAACTCAAATAACCACTTGTTTCAACCGAAGTATGCAGAAGAGCATCTCATGCCGAACCTTAAGGCGGATGGGTTATAGCAGCAGAAGACCACACCTGGTGCCACTCCTGTCAGCTAAGAACAGGAAACTGAGTCTACAATTCACACAGGCTCACCAAAATTGGACAATAGAAGATTTGAAAAACGTTGTCTGGTCTGATGAGTCTCGATTTCTGCTGCAACATTTGGATGGTAGGGTCAGAATTTGGCATCAACAACATGAAAGCATGGATCCATCCTGCCTTGTATCAATGGTTCAGGCTGGTGGTGGTGTAATGGTGTGGGGGAAATTTTTTTGGCACACTTTGGGCCCATTAGTACCAATTGAGCATTGTGTCAACGCCACAGCCTCCTTGAGTATTGTTGCTGACCATGTCCATCCTTTTATTCCCACAGTGTACTTATCTTCCAGATTGATAACACGCCATGTCATAAAGCTTGAATTATCTCAGACTAGTTTTTTAAACATTACAATGAGTTCACTGTACTCAAATGGCTTCCACAATCACCAGATCTCAATCCAATAGAGCACCTTTGGGATGTGGTGGAACGGGAGATGCTATCATGACGATATAGACCAAAATCTCAGAGGAATATTTCCAGAACCTTGTTGAATTTATGCCACAAATGATTAAGGCAGTTCTGAAGGCAAAAGGGGGGTCCAGCCCGGTACTAGTAAGGTGTACCTAATAAAGTGGCCGATGAGTGTATGTATTTGCTGTGAATCAAAGTCTTTAAAATTTATATGGGAAAACGAATAGGGAAAAGACTTGTGGACCAACAGTTTATAAACACTGCAAATAAATAAATATATAAACATTTGGTGACATGTATGCTTAAATTAGACAAACTAATGTATGGTTAAAATAAAGACAATCGTGCTTCTTCACAACTCTATTGTATTGATTTAATATAAGATACTCTAGAAAGCAAGTCAGGTTACAAATGTTGCAGTGTGTAAATTAACTTTTATTAAGAGTTATGCACGAAAACCCAGTGAAAACACCTGTTCTTAATGTATTTATGAGTGTATAAACTGTATATTGAACATGCTTTTTGAATATAGTTTTTTTTATTTGACAGCTGAGGTACAGAGTGAAATCGAGAGAATCTTTGAGCTGGCTCGAACGCTTCAGTTAGTGGCTCTGGACGCAGACACAATTAACCATCCATCTCAGCTGGCCAAGACCTCACTGGCACCAATCATTGTCTATATCAAGATCGCCTCTCCAAAGGTACATAACTAACCTAATACAACTCCATCAAAAAGATGACTATAATATAATATATATGATATATATGATTATAATTTATCCGATTGTGCTAATGTATTGTGCGATGTATTTCTGCTCTCTCTATCAGGTGTTGCAGAGGCTGATAAAGTCCAGGGGAAAATCTCAGGCCAAACATCTCAATGTCCAAATGGTGGCAGCTGATAAACTGGCACAGTGTCCTCCTGTGAGTATATGACTGGCTGGTCATTTGCATTCGCTACATTTCCACGGTCAAAAATTGAGTATGTTAGTGTGTGCCAAGGCACAGCACATTTCCGCTGTCAATTCTTAATAGGGCCTCATCTGGAATACCTTAGGGCTAATGGCCACGGCTTTTGGACTTACCGAATGCCATGGCTCATAGCTGGCCAGCTGGGACCAGAGGAGTGCTCATGGAGTTTAACTCAGTCAGGAGAGGGTTCACAGTGATGCTTATTTACTTTGTTATCCTTTCAGATTACCAAAGGTTTTACATTTGATGAAAGGTCATTCATAGATGAGCAACTTCAGCATATATAAAATGGCATATGCCTGCTAAGAGTGACAACAAAACTCTTTTTTTTATGTGTTTGCATGCAAATCAATGAACGGGCTACACAGAAAGCCACATTTACATGAGACAACATGAGACAAGTTTGCCAGGTTTCTCACCAGCAGCTGATGTCACTGCCCAAACATCAGCTCAAACTTGTCTATGGGAAATCTGTTAGAAGCTGCTCTGTTATATGTTATCACTTTTCTTTTTCACTGTATCTATCTATGAATGCAGCTTTTTTTTTCATTTTAAGCAATGATATATTTAGTAATATAGTATAGTAATATAGTAATGATTTCTGAAGGAGCCTGTGCCACTAAAGACGTTTAAGTCTGTATAGAAATCATAATTCACTGTGTTTATTTTGCTAGCACACATTGTTGTGCTTCAAGTCAGAAATTATTTCTTACAAGTTAATCCACTGGGAAAATAGTTTGTTTTGGTCATTTTCAAACAACCATATGCTTCTGCGTTTAGAGTGGTGGTTCTTTACTGTTGATGTCAGTTTGACAGAAACTAACCGTATGATTTTGTTAGCTCACATTGCTAGTTATATGGTGAACAATTCATCTGTGCATGTCATAAGGGAAAAAATTAGCTCTTGTAATCAAAAATTAAAATCAGAAAATGCACTTCCTGTTTGTTTTCATTTAAATTCTCAGATTACGTGATTATGAGGTATTGAGCGTGGCTAACATACTTAACCACGCCCCTCCAACTGTCAGTTTTGCCAACAAACAGAAATGGTGAGGAGATGTGTTTTAGGTTGTAATAACTCTCCAGAAACACCTTTCCTAAAGCTACAGCCACTGTTTTCTCATTTAATACTCTGTTTCTCTAGGACTTGCATCACAATATGAAAAAAACAGACTTTAACCACGCCCCTCTTACTATTAGATTGCTACAAGGGAATGATACGTATAAAGAAAGCCCCACCCCCTACTCAATATTCCGTTTCAGTTGGAAGTACTTCAACAAACTGAAATAAGTCTCATCGACTTCTGGTTCACGCAGACTTTAAAAAGCACCCCCCCACACACACACACAAATCTTAGCAGGGTGTTTTCACACCTCTAGTTTGAAAAAAGTCAGGAAAGTGGGTGAGTCCAGCTTTGTTTAGGTGGGAGTGTTGAGTGGCCAAAGAGGGAAGGGTTTGCATGAAAAGGGGAGTTTTAGTACGTGCACTACAGCTGATTTTCACAGAGGCAACACAAACACAGATGCAGGGGAGATAGACAGTCACTGCGTTTGCATGGACATCAGTAATGGAATTATTTGCCTTAATCTGAATAAGACAATAATATGATGAAGGTGTTTACATGAGCTGCTTTTTGAGTGTTCCTTTCATTATCCCGTTTTACATCTTATACCACATAGTTCGATTAACATCATTGCGTCACCACACTATTCACATTTCCTCTGGAGTTTCGTGTAATTTCAGGCATTTCATTCTTAATTTGTCAATTTTAACTGCAGTTTGGCACTTTCACTTTCATTCAGGAACATTTTATTTATGCCCCCCGTGACAAAAGAGATATTGAAAACGAGTATGAACTGCTGGAAGAGTGTTGTTTTAATGGATTAAAAAAAAAAAAAACTCCATTTCTCGGTAGATGGAGAGACTCGGTAGGTGCAGAGAATAGCATCAAACAGCCTACACTATCACAAAATGTGGTGAAAACCATACGTGACGAAAATCCTACACAATGGCAATAGTTTGATTAAGATGTTTACATTTGGAGAGCAGCATTTACAGCGGATCTTTCAGTCCATAATATTGTAGTGATATTAACATACTGTAAACTTAGTAACTAAATCATTTTGACTAAGGGTACAATGGTAGAAAATGTTCCTTATGAACATTTTTTGTCGCGTGTTAGCAGACAACTGTAATCTACAAATGTGGGTCCTTCATTGCGGCACATTTATAAACGCAACACTGATGACCCATGGCTCCAAACAATTCATCTTCTTCCACTTGTTTTAATTACGGTTGGCAACACAATGTGGCGTCTCTCTGAACACTGTAACAGGTAAAAACAGTCTTCCAAGCTATATCATGCATATTAATGAAGTTGCATCTCATTCACAATAGGCATTCTATTGTGAATGAGGTGCAACTTCATTAATATGCATGATATAGCTTCAAAATTGGTTCAAACCAAGTCTTTCTCATGAATTAATGCGGAATACTCAAAGAGGTTACGTTGTACCAGCCGGTACAGATAGCCAGTCTCCACGCTGGAATTTTCGCAAGGATCTCATGGCCGTGACGTAGCTTCAAAAACTCTTTTCAAACTGGAAGAAAGAATTTGCTCGAAATAACGCAAAATAACTTTTTAGTAAAATATATGTGTCCTAATAGTGTTTTTAGCAATGTGGGACACATATATGACTGTCAACATCTTAAAAAATGTATTTTGGTGATTCATGACCCTTTAAATGACTATGTAAACTACATTTGCTCACCCTTTTCTTTTCAAATATCTTCTTTTCCAGGAGCTGTTTGACATAATTTTAGATGAGAATCAACTGGAGGATGCATGTGAACACCTGGCTGAATACCTGGAGGCCTACTGGAAGGCCACACATCCACCGAGCAGCAACCCGCCCAACCCTCTGCTGAACCGCACCATGGCCACAGCCGCCCTGGCCGCCTCGCCCGAACCCGTCTCCAACCTGCAGGTACAGGTGCTCACTTCCCTGCGGCGCAACATGGAGCTCCTGGATGGCTCTTCCGCCGCAGAGCAGGGCCAACAGGAGGACGAACATGCCCTCTAAGACACATATTGAAGGGTCCCAGACCCGTCTCCCAATCACAGAAATGTATCGATGGCTGCTCAAGAGATAGAAACTGTATGTTGTGTGTCCCTGCTCCTCTCCTTTGACTGATCTCCCAGTGATATAGATAAAGCCACACAAACATGTGCACAAAAGAAAAGCAAAAATGATCCATATGAACACACTCACGCCTGTCTGACTTTCCAAAGGCCTCTTGTCGTCTGGAAAATGTAGTTCAGGTCGCTGCCCTCTTCCAGGTTGACATGGCATGAAAACTTACTCCCATTCTGCTATTAACACTGAGCTGAAAATCTAACTAGTGCATTGATGACGGTGTTGTTTACACAAGTTTAATGAAAGTGTGTGTCTGTGTGCAGAAGTGAGAGAGAGATACATGCTGCCTCCGAAATCGCATACTTCCCTACTATATAGCACGCTAAAATCAGTATGCGAGCTGAGTAGCATGTGCGAATTCATAGAATTCGAAAATCAGTATGCGAGAAGTAGCCGGATGACCTACTACTTCTGGCGAGATTCTGAAGTGTGCATCCCATGCACGCTGTGCTATCCCATGATGCACCACGAGAGAATTCATGAATGGGAGTAAAGCGACGCAACTCATGCGTGTAGGTCACGTGATCTGGACAAAATGGTGGATGTAGTACATCCGAATTCTATTCATACTGTATAGAACATACTTTTCTAACGGCCGAATAGTACCTTTGAATTCAAATGCAGTACCTACTGAGTAGTAGGCGGTTTTGGACGCAGCCCGAGTGTGCTTTTTAAAAGTCATTCACTAATATTGGCAATCTTATATAGCATATAGCAAACAAGGCTGGAGAAAATGCATTTTTAAAATAGTTTATTGATCTTTTGCTCAAAATATTAACAAAAATTCTTTGACAAATTTGAAATATAATTGAAATCCAAACCTATCAAAAAAGTAATATCTTTGTTAAAAATGCCATATTTATTGGCTCCCACTATGAATTGATATTAGATAACTATTTTTAAAGTATATTTCCTTATATATATATTTTTTTTTTAGTAGACCTGTTGGATGACTAGGAACAGGACATTGAGCAAAGTTGATCTCCTGTTACACACGGGTGTAAACATGAGGAAACAAAAGCCAGACTCATTAATCAAATATATAAAACTGAAGAACAGAGTTGTGATTTGAAGGAAAATAGTAGAGATGCTCTGGAGATTGGTATCAGCCGATAATCACATTTAACGACTCGATCAGTACTTATCTATTTATTTATTTTTCGTAAAGCTGCCTCTGAACATTACATGTATGCAACATACTTAATTTATTATCTTAGGTAAGGCGAGATCTCATACTTAAAGGGTAATTGTGCTTATGCAATGGCAAAGTTATATAAAGCTTGAAAAATCGTAATTGGTATCGGCCAATCACAATGACAAGGAATCAGTACTCGTTATCGGCTGCAAAAATCCTGATCGGAGCATCCCTAGAGAATAGCAAAAATACTGAACATACTCTTTTCCACCATCAGGATAATAAGAAACTTAAATGCTATCTCACGGCAATCCATAATGTTTTCATTTAGTGGCTAATTCATATCAATTTGTACAATCTTCTTCATGCATTTCACGATTTGCTCATCCTCCAATGATGTTTGGGTATAGAGGTGGCATTTGGGGTCACACCTCCTTTTAAAAATCATACATTTTTGTGACAATTATGTTAAATAGTTACATTTACTCATGAGATGGGGCTAGAAATAGTGTTATAAATCAGCCTGTAAGAGGATGTGTGTCTATCTTGTCCAAACACACTGTTAGGATGATGGTTTGAGAGGTTAAAAACCTCCAAGAACCACAGCTGAAGAATTGCAGAAGGTAACTGGCTCTTGGGGACAGAAAGTCTCTAAAACTAAAATCCAACACCACCACAAGCTATTTGAAACTCAAGTGTCATCAGTTTTGTTGTTAATATTCTGAGTACAAAGTTAAACAATGGAGATAGCCTTCAATTCTCATTTTATTTACAGAGGCCAATATTAGTGGAGGGCACTGTATCTCAGCTCAATCTGAACTGGAAGAAATGAGCCTCCATCTGCTCCATCTGCACCAATGCATGGTTGTCAAGGAGACCAAAAAAGCTACGCAGCTGCGAGATGCTCTTTAAACAAAATAACTTGTCCTGTTGGAATCACCTCGATATTTAAAGTTTCATTTGATAATAGAAAATGTATATAAATTATACGCATGACCTGAGAATGGAAAGAACACAGAAAGAGAATAAAATCTATATAATAACCTACAATATTATAAAATAAACAATTATTTTTACAAGGGCACCTCATATAGTCAGGTATTTAAATAGTTTCACTTGATTTAAAAAGAAATGGGGGGAAACATTATACCTTATTTTATTATATTATTTAAATATTTTAGAGAATAGAAGATAAATGGAGAATAAAATGTGATTTACTGCCATACAATGCACTTCATATACTCAGATATATTTAAATAGCTTCACTTGACGAGAACAATCTAAATGTTTTATAAACTGTATAAATGATTTGAGAATGTAAAGAAGAATTCAACTGATAGGATATGATAAAACAAAAATAGTCAATATTTTTGTACTTCATAAAACATAAATATTATATAAATGACGCGTTTAATATATATTAACACTTTAAAAATGGAAAGAAAACCAAGATGATAAATACTGTATATAATAAACTTACAATATGATAGATCTTGCTCAATATTTTTATACGTAATGATTTTTTTTGGGAGTGGTTGAAAATTCGAGACAACATTTGACTTTAAAGATGACTAATATAAAATATAATTTTGAAAAAGTCATCATCAAATATGTTGAAATAGGCTAGTTTATTGTGTGATGTTTTGAACACGGCCACTAGAGTGCGCTAAAACACTAGTTGTTTGTTTTACATCATGCGTATGGTGTGCATTGGTGTCTGCAGCTTGTCAGATGCATTTAACTTTTTAAAGTTTTTACAGGTATTTTTTGCATACTATTTTAAAGTGAAATATAGATATACATATTTTATTATATATTTTTGCAATAATCTATAGCATGTCATAGAGATTGCATCTAACATACAATGTCCTTCATAGCAAAAGCTTGAGTAGGGAATGAATTTTAATGTGTGTAAGCTACAGTCTCGTTGTCTGTATTGTGTTGAAATAACAAAACATATGTCAAAAAGCTGACCTCTAACCTTTCTATTAACTGCCTGCTCTGTTTTTGTGTGTGTCTGCATGTGCATTGGCCTGTGCTGGTGTGTTTTGGGGATGTGGCTTGCCATAGGGGCCGTTCCTGGTGCATGGAGAGCAGAAGAGGGAAGGGCCTGAACGCGGCGGCCTGCAAGACTACCAGAGTGACCTGAGCGGAAAGCAACCACTGCGCTCCTCACGCAGCCAGCTGCAAACCGGCAGCAGAGGTCTGTCTCGTCAGGACACGTTCGACTCCGAGACCCAGGGCAGCCGCGATTCTGCGTACACCGATGACATGGAGACCGATCCATACGAGGAGCCCGACCCATGCCGCTCGTACCGGCTGAACCCAGCCCACCACGCTCCGCGCCAGGCCTCCTGGGAGGATGAAGGGGCGGAGCCTGACCAGGAGAACCTCAACATGGTACCGCCTCCAGCTAATCAGCACCAGCGTGGGCGAGGAAAGCTGAGGGAGCGCTACTGTCAGGACGCAGAAGCCGGAGGAGCCACGACAGGCCGCAACCACAACCAGGAGGAGTGGAGCAGAGACGTGTACATTCGCTAGAGCAGGTTTACCTGAACACACCAAGTAGAACCTCTAGCTTGGATCTGTTTACAACCCAGAGAAACACACAATCATTGACAGACACTGTACAGCTCTCCACATTCACATTACGCTAGCTCTCTTCCATTGCATCTTTAGTTTCAACCTGTTTTTGAGGACGATACACTAACCCACAAAAGTTTGGAAGAGTGAGAATGAGTAATGTTTTTGAAAGATGACTTTCATGCCTGAAAAATACTTTTAAAATTATATCAGATTAGTATTATAAATGTAATTAATAATACAAAACTGAATGTTTTTTTTTTTTGCTGTAATTTGAGTCTTTATTTGCATGTGATTCTTTAGAAATCCTTTGCATATTATGACTGACAAATGAAATAGTTTTCATCACAGGAAGTAATTTTCGCAAAATATATTCAAGTGGAAAAATTATATAGTTAATAAAATAATATAGTTAATTTAAATTGACATATTTCGACATGATATGATTTTGCTGTACTTTTAATCCAACAGATGCAGCCCTCAGTGAGCATACACAATGCTGCTTCACCTAAAATGTAAAACTTTAAGCATTTTGGTTGTTTATTTACGCGATCACATTTATGGGGGTCTAAAAATACAAACTTTAAAAATTATTTCAAATTGCATGGTTTTAAAAACATTGTTATTGACTCTGTGTAAAACTATTCTTAAAACATGCGTATGCATACGTGTTTAGTCTATTGACCTTATTCTTAACATGTGAGCGGGAGCCATTGGAATCTTTTTGGTTTCTTTTGCCTCCATTGATTTTTAAGACGTTAAAAACAGCTCGCTATGCTGCTTGAGTTTGCAAACTGATATTTTCTTATTATGTTATTCTACATTTTTGACACCAGGAACGTTTTTAGAATTTTTTTATTATGTAATAGTGCTAAAAATCTTATTTAATTTATGTATTCATTTGTTAGTTGATTTTTAATTGAATATTTTTTATTGAAATGTTCTTGCCATGAATGTTCTTACCCCTCCTTGGGCTGGAGGGGGTCCAGTTCGGGGATCACGGGATCTCATCTCTGTTATTCGCAGGCGATGTTGTTCTGTTGGCTCTGTCGAACATGGACCTTCAGCATGCACTGGGGCGGTTTGCTGCCAAGTGAGATGCGGCTGAGATGAGAACCAGCACCTCCGAGGCCATGGTGCTCCACTTGAAAAAGGTGGTTTGCCATCTCCAGATTGGAGGAAAGGCCTTACCCCATGTGGAGGAGTTCAAGTATCTTGGGGTTTTGTTCACGAGTGAGGGAAGGATGGACCGTGAGATTGACAGGCGGATTGGTGTAGCAGTAATGCGGTCGATGTACTGGCCCGTTGTGGTAAAGAAGGAGCTGAGCCGAAAGGCAAAGCTCTCGATTTACCGTACAATCTACGTTCCTACTCTCACCTATGGTCATGAGCTTTAGGTCATGACCGAAAGGAAAAGATCTCGGATACAAGCGGCCGAAATGATTTTACTTCGCAGGATGGCAGGGCGCGCACACTTATAGATAGGGTGAGGAGCTCTTTCACCCGGAAGGAGTTCGGAGTAGAGCCGCTGCTCCTCCACATCGAGAGAAGTCGGCTGAGGTGGCTCAGGCATATCCCACCGGGAGGAGACTTCGGGGAAAACCCAGGACACGCTGGAGGGATTATGTCTCTCAGCTGGCCTGGGAATGTCTCTGTATCCCCCCGGAGGAGCTGGAGAAGTGTCTGGGGAGAGGGAAGTCTGGGGCTCTCTCCTAAGACTGCTACCCCTGCGACCCGGCCCCTGGAAAAGCAGTAGAAAATGAATGAATGAATCTTGCCATGAAAATAGCTTTGGTTGCTGACATGGCATTAAATAATCAATACATTATTCTACATTTTTATGTACAGTGATGATCATATTTGTTTGTAGAGCTAGTAGTTTGGTACGTTTTTTTATTTAATAATTATTTCTTCCAAAGGTAACTGAATCAGATGTTCTAAAACAATCTCAAAACGAGCACACTCAGCATCGCAGAATAAGGTCAATATTCAAGTGTGAGTACTTGGCAACTAACACAACAATGGTGCACTACAGGTGCTGACAAGGTGTTAAATAAAAACTACATTACATTATTCTACATTTTATGTATAGTCATGAACATATATGATTGTAGAGATAGTGGTCTTCTGACGTTTATAAATTAATAATAATTTCTTCCATAGGCAACTGAATCAGAAGTTCTAAAACACTCAAAAATGAGCACACTTACTCATCGCAGAATAAAGCCGCCTTTCCACTGCTGACGACATTCGGACACGACTGTCGGAATACACCCCCTTGTGGCAGTCGCACAGAATTTTCAGTTTTGTTGTGTACCATGGGAGGGAAGCTGTTCTCGCAGTGTCCAAAATAAAGGAGTGCAAATCCAACAGCCTTTTTTCTCCATGCATTCACCATGGTTGAATGAATGAATACTAAAAACTCTTAACTAGAAAATTTTGGAGGGAAAAAATAAAAAAAAATTTATTACTCCTATATGAATAGAAATGTGTGTTTTTTTTAATAAAGACTTTTTTCGGGTTAAAAAAATGACCAAAAAAAACTACTCGCGCACACGTATCTGCTTGGACAACACTGGAATACATCACATCTGGTCGGCCGGTCACATACAGCCTAGTCGCAGGAGTTCAAATATATCAACGGATCTGCAGCTCAAATCGGATCCGAATTTTCCAAGATGATAGGATCTGCCGGACTACTCTTCATTGGAAATGGCTTCCGGTCTGTCGCTTGTCGTTTCTCGTGTGCAGTGAAAAGGCGGCTTTAGGTCAATAAGCAAGTGAGCAAGTACTTAGCAACCAAAACAACAATGGCGCAACACAACACATTGTGTTACTTTAAAAACTGACTTCGCCATCTACTGGACAGGCATGGCATGCATCTTTTAAACCAAATCCCTGTAAGCATGATATCATTTTGACAACATCTGTATGACATTTCTACAAAAACGCCAAAGAAAAACATTTACTTTTAGCGTGTCGTCTGAACGACTTCTTTCAAAAACATTTGTCCAAACTTTTGACGGGTCATATAAGCAGGAGATCCTGCTTAAATCTCCATTCTCTTTTCCTTTTTTTGTATAGTACTGCATGAATCATTATGAGGTTAGTAACTGTTCTTGCTGAGCATTAAACACGATTCAGAATGTATATCCAAAATCTTGCAGACGTATGCGTGCGTTCGTTTGTTTCGGCGGTCAGGTAATTGTGTATGTGCGTCCTCTGTAGTCTTAAACAGGGTCTTTTCTGATACACAAGAGTCTCGGGAGAGCTCCACCAGTTTGATTTCCCAGACTACTACACAACTGCAGAGCGTGTGTGTTTTTTGTGTCATATTTATTTTATTTATTGAGGTCTGTCCAGTCTTTAGCCTGCTAAAACCTTTACCGAGCTCCACCGCTGCTTTGTGCTCCAGAAGGGGGCGCTGTGGTGCTCTCATCGTCTAGTTTAATAGGGCTAACAAGCGCATCCACAGATGATAATCCAGATCTGCTAGCAACTATATAAAAGGCTAATATGCAAATCGAGAGGACAATTTTTTTAGAGCTAAAAGCCCAACAGTTAAAGTCGAACACGAATAGCGTTGTGCTGATTGTCCCGTCTTCTGTGCCTGCTCAAGGGCTTTTAGCATTTGTGCCGCTAATGTACCACTGCCATAGGAAACATGTTCTGCCTTATTCACACAGGCCAACCAATCACAAGTGCCGGAGTTGTTCATCAGGCCACTCCCACCACAATCAGGGTGGGTTGTCTTAACTCAGTGCAACACATGCAGTTGTTGTTATTGTCGTCGTGTGTGTGATAGTAGTCGAAACTGCCATTTTTATCTTGTTTCCACAGCCACACGTTTGCACTTCCACACATTTCAAGGTGAAACAAGGTATTTCTTGCATGACGAATTCACTTCGCAATCTGAGAATCGGAATACAATCACAAACACTGATGTATTTCCAGTACGTACACACATCCTACTGCCAAACTCATGCTAATATGCTAGTGCTTTTTGTGTTGTTCTCTCTGTGGCCAATTTCTAAGCCAGGACTGTATGTGTGTGCGCACGTATGAAAACGGGAGAAAATCTGAAGTCTTTACTATTTTATGTAAGCAGAGCATTTGGTAAATGTCTTCTTTTTTCTTTTCTTTCAAAGATTATCATGATGAAATTCGCTAAATATACAAGTAGATAGCTTATACTAAATAATGTTATTGTTGCATTATCGCAATTGTTTCAGAATATAAGGACAACTGATGTATTCTTTGGTGCCTGATTGTAGCTCCATTTTCCTTTTTGTTTTTAATCTGTGGATAAATTCATATTTTAATTAAAAATTTTAATCTGGATCAACAGTTTCCAGTGCCTTTGCTATTGTCCTGTTGTTTATTAGCTCTGTGTAACTCTCACATAGTCACCCACTGAAGCTAAGCAGGGCTGCGCCCGGTCAGTAGCTGGATGGTAGACCAGATTGAAAGCTAGGGTTGCTGCTGGAAGTGGTGTTAGTGAGGCCAGAAGGGGGCGCTCAACCTGCGATCTATGTGGGTCCTAACGCCCCAACATATTGATGGGGACACTATACTGCTCAGTGAGCATCTTTTGATGAGATGTTGAACCGAGATCCTGACTCTCTGTGGCCATTAAAAATCCCAGGATGTCCTTCAAAAAAAGAGTAGGGGTTTAACCTTGCCATCCTCGCCAAATTTGCCCACTGGCCTCTGTCCATCATGGCCTCCTAACAATCCATAATTATCTTCATTACTCCACCAATCAGCTTGTGTGTGGTGTGCGGTCTGGTGCAATATGGCTGCCGTCGGGTCATCCAGGTGGATGCTGCACACTGGTGGTGGATGAGGAGATTCCCCCCAATGTGTAAAGCGCTTTGAGTGTCCAGAAAAGCGCTATATAAATGTAAGCAATTATTATTATTATTATTATTATTATTACTTTTATTATTACTTTTATTAAAATCTTAACATAATCAACTCTATACTGAAATCTTAAAATATAATAAAACAAATATTTTTAATTGAAAAAATAATAACTATTTACTTAAAAATATATAAATTAAATATACAAATATATCAACTTTAAAAAAGATATTTACCACATACTCAAGTAATTCATTATACGAATAAAGTGGAATTTAGCATAATTAAGCAGAAATGCTTGGTTGCTTTCCATCAATTTTCCCAAATTTTTATTTAATATCATGCATTAATTCATTTAAACTAATTTTGGAATAAACGATTCCATGCGTATTCAATAAAAAAGGTCAGGAGAGGTTTTTCTTCAATGTCAAAAATGCAAGTAATTTATTGGATTCAAACAAATCATTCGATTTACAGAATTGTGGTATCCTCAATGCAATGCAAAAGTTACATTCAGCAAGTGCGAACAGTTTTCATTTCCTGACTTCAACTTATATAGGCAGCTGGTATTAACAGGTGGAGTGTAGTGAAATTCGTCATTGGTCAATCATTCTCCAGTCCTCCATTGGCCGCACCCATACATACGTCCTCTTTTTCTACTAATTCTCTGCACAACGTCAAAAAGCTCAACTGCAAATTTTGTGCTGACAGGAAGTTTCGCTGCAAAGCTCAAGTTAATTTTCAGACAACTTCATCTACTTCTGCAAAAATGCTTCATCAGTATGCAAAACATATTACACTTGAGAAGAGGTTCAGTTAATATCACCTTTAAGCAATACAAATACAATTGTTTATTGAAAAGAAAAAGAGACAAAATTTGTTAAAAAATATGCTTTGTAATTTCTTTTTCCTAACACTAACATGACTATTATTATTACACTTAACAATGTCATTAATTCAATAAATATATCACCCTAGCAGGCACACAACGTCATAAGACATTAATATTAAATTAGATTTAGGTCGTGATGTCAGGTGACCAAAATTCAATATCTAGCCAGTGTCTAAGGACAACGTTATTCTAACGTCTAATAATAACCTCAAATGACGTTAATATTTATATTTATATAATATAATATTAATATTTATAATTAATATTGATTTTAGGTTGCGTTGGAAAGTGACCAAAATCCAACGTTGAGCCAACATCTTAAACCACCGTCATATTGACGTCAAATACTGACTTTTATTCACCAGGTATGGCAACCAAAATCTAATAGACGTCAAGCTTTAACAATGTCAAGCTGTAACATCTGTAGACGTTGATATTTGGTTGATTTTAGGTTTGACGTTGGGTTCTGGCGTCAACCTGATTTTTATTTCCAAACAAAATGCGATGTCCCCATGACGTTGGGGTACAACGTCAATCTGACGTCATGTTGACATCCTGTGCCTGCTGGGATAATACAGCAGAAACGATCATATTTTTCAACAAAATTGGTAGTTTTTACTGAAGAACAGCGTTTTGGATTACAGAATGTAGTATAACCAGGTTAAGTGTATTTAATATAGTACATTAAATTAAATGAATTACAAATAAAATATGAATAAATCATTACATGAATTATACAGGAGTTATTTTAAATAAATCTATATTAGTTGATTTACTTTAGCAATCAATACAGCAGAGAGACCCGAAACATTTTATCATGCAGTATATGAAGGACATTCACAGGGGTTGAGAACGGCTGGTGTATAGATTGTGGGAAACATGAGAAGAAGGGATGACAAAAGTCAAGTGATAAATGGAGGGGGAAAGCAAAGGGTGTGAAGTAATGGGGGTGGAAGACTATATGTGGTGGTGGGGGGTCAGGAAGAACACAAAAAGTAGGAGTGGTGAAACAATGCAGGGCAGAGACAACGGGGTGCGATGCAGAAATGAGAAGAGGCTTATCACCTCTTGTTTATGAGGGCAATTCTAATTTACAGTCAAACTTCTGCATTCAAACTGTTAATTATGAGCTGATCTTATACAAAGGCCTTAATACAGAGCATGACAAACTACTCCATGCAGGTTAAAATGTCTTGCCATGCATCTTAAAATGATTGCATTTCTTTAGTTGCACATAAGGTGATTGGGAATTTAAAATCTTAGCTTAAATTTAATGACTTTCACTGACTAAAATCTGAATTACCAGAAGCTACAATGAATGGAAAAACAAGGCGCTGGTGTGCTTTGCTTATTAAAGTAGTTAGAATTTTAATAAAAAGCATTATGAAAGCAACAATTAATTATTTACCTCACGTTTTTATTAAGAAACAAGAACTCCCAATCTTTTAAAGTGAAATTTAACATTTCCTGACATCATGTTTGTGTTAGTTAAGATATACAGCTTGGTGATTTAAAGGAACACTCCACTCTTTTTTGGAAATAACAGAACAGAAAACAGACTGGTTTTACTACTCCCCTAGAGAAAAACAGTTGAGTTTTACAACTTTTGAATCCATTCAGCTGATCTCTGTGTCTGACAGGAGCACTTTTAGCTTAGCTTAGCATAAATCATTTAATCAGTTAAGACCATTATCATCTTGTTTAAAAATGACCTGTTTAAAGCCTGTCCTATTTAAAGCTTGACTCTTCTGTAGTGAGATGCTAATGTTCTAATCTGATTCAATGATCTGTGCTATGCTAAGCTAAGCTAAAAGTGCTATTGGCAGACCTGGAGAACGGCTGAATGGTTCAAAACTGGTGAAACTAACCCAGGCTATATACACACACACATGTATGCATGTATATATGTATTATATATATATATATATATATATATATATATATATATATATATATATATATATATATACACACACACAATCCGGAGTGCGCAGCAAAAAAACATCCCAGGAGGTACGTTTTTTTTGCCATTCTTGTTTTTCGCAAATCCACCAGAGGCTGCTCTGTATGCTTTTTCAGATCTCAAATTTCTCTCGCGACTGCCATTTGCGCCTGTTGCTCTCGCGTAAATCCACCAGAGACCGCTGTCAACTGACTGACTGACTAATTGACTGAAAGATCGACTGATCCACCCTCCACCTTCCCTTAACCCAACCATTAGTGTTTTCAAAAGCACTGACTGACCTGCCCACCCACTTCCCTAAACATTACCGACAGTTTTAAAAAGCAATCCAGAAAAGCTCTGGCCTGGTTTTTACTACGTTTTCAGATTTTACCACAATCTCACCATGTTATTTACTTGTTTATTTTAATTTTTGGCTTCTGTTTATGTCTCACCTGCTTTTTGGAACCGTTCTTTGCTGGACTCAAACCTCATCATAGTGGTCATCTCCTCTCTGTGTCTCAAGTCCATCGACATACATGGCGAGCTACTGGACAAACTGGTAACAGCGGGAAAGCCGTTCATACGGAGGTAAGCGGTCAGCAGGTAAGCACAAAAAGAAATGGCGTCATACCGCCCCATATCGTTCATTTTTAAACTCAAACTGCAGCCATACGAATCTCTGGCTATATAATTTGTGATCTCCAGAAACGTATATAGGGCTACGTTTTCAGAATGAGCCCCTGTTGGGTAGAACTCCACTGTTTAACTCTAGAGAAGTTGTAAAATGAGCCTGTTTTCTTTCAGTGAAGTTTTACAAAGTAATTTCGAGAGGATCACGTGCTATGATTAAACACGGCTGGTCTCAACAATCAACGATAAACCAATCAGACGAATTCAAGCCTACATGAATAACCCATTTTCTTACCTCCCTTCATTTTTGAAGAATCCTCATCCACCTCATCTCCTCCTATACCTGGAGGGCTCTCGAGACCTACCAGATCTCGGACCCCCGTCTATTGGCCAGTTTCCAATGAGGGGTACAGGTCGGTACAGGTCACCTTTATCAGGCTTGCGTTTCCACTGTCAAATGGGTACCAATGGTGGGCATGGTGTACGACAGAAAGACGACGTCATTCTCGCTTGAGGAAATGTCAAAGTAAAGTCGTTCACATATAATATGAGATGCTTTTCTCACAAAACAGATGCTTTATACACATAAATACTCGTGTATAAATGTTCATTACTAACATTTCTATGAACAGGATTTTATTATAACTGCAGAATGAGATAAAGTGCGAAATAGATAAATAAATGCAACCTATATGAACACATACAGACCCTTACAGTCTCCGATATGTTATTAATTACAGAAGAACTACACACAGCTCACATTTAATTCTTATTTGGGTCCAAAAACAACATGAAATATAGCCCACAGTCTCATTTGCATCTTTAATCTTCAGCAGCACATGTAACCTCCTGTTAGAGAATAATTCCATCATTCAGAGTTCATAATAGTCCAAAAGGTGATGATAATAGTTAAATGTAGCAAAGTTCGTTGTTGAGGGAAGAAGAAGACAGGGTCGGCGATTCAGGTAAGCAATAGCGTTTTATTTTTTTTTCAGGTGAGTGCACAACACCCGTAGTGCGTGTGTGTGTGCTCTCTCCCTCTTCTCCTGGCTGCTCCTTCTGTTCTCCTTAAGAAGGTTGTCTCTCCGGCCCAATCACTAGAATAAACAGGTGTTATTTATTATTTCTGATTGGCCTGCTGATTAGCCGCCGGGCTCCAAGCCTGCTCTCCCCCCTCATTGGGTGTTCAATCATGCTTACCTCTCCACATTAAACATGGCCGTTTGTTCATGTTTTAGGTTCTGAAAGGATCGGATGTCAGAAGCGCTTCAATAATCATGCGTACGTTATTATTATCAGCTCAAGAAGTTTGTTATTTCAACTATAGACGTGAGGCAAGCTCTCTGGAGAAAGTGAAACCCCTAGCACTTTTAGACGGCCTCGAAAACAACAACAGGACACAGCAGATTTCGTTCTTCTTGGCTTTGTGGCTGTTCATCAAGACAACGACAAGGTTAGTTTGAGCCCAGGTCGACCATGGCTTGTTATTATAAGTATATATTATTACTGTGTAATGTCTTGGCTGTGTTTTTAAAAATGGCGGTTCCTTTGTTTTCATTCTCCTGCTTGTCCACGAGCGACAAAGGTATTTACATTAGAAGTTGCCTACCCTGTTGTTGTCTATTGGAAGGAATGCATCAATACAGCCGCCAGTTTCGTACAGGGTAGTGCTCCTTTAAATGAATGCGAGACCAAAGTGCAGTGAAGGACTGTGGCCATCCAGAGCCAGAGAAATACACAAATATGCATATATCTATGATCGGGAGTTTTCCCGCTGGTCATTATGCAAATTTTTTTTTAATTACGAAAACTATAATTTTCCATCACTTTTGCAATTTGATCTATTCCGTGTCCTGAAACACCCCCCCCCCCCCCCCCTCTCCTGCTTTCACTTCTCTTTCTAACGGAGGGAGCGATTCGTTTGTGAATGAATCCTCGTTATGAACGACTCGTTCACTTAAATAATGAGCCAACAATAATACAAGTTTCTGGCACTGCAGTGTCTTGTGTCATATTACTTTTGCATTGTTTGCTTATTTTATTCAACAAAACTACCATAAGCTTAGTATTTAGTGAGAGTTGGTGCTACGATGCCTTATGGTGAATGCAGTAAGTGACTGTATTATCATCAATAACTTGTTAAGCACAAAAATTCATAACATACAAAACGTAAAAACTAAATCTTACCTATGAAATGTTCTGCCTTTGTGCTTTGTTTTCTTTGTTTGCTCGTTATTACACCCATCCACAGCGTAAAAGTCTAGCATCTTCACGTTGGCACACTCTTGACTAGTATGATTGAATGACATATGTCCTGGGAGCACTGTACAAATGTGGCGGCGCTATTGTCGCATGATCAGGATCCGTAAGTGATATCTAGTGTATATATATCTATGCGAGACCGAGTGACATATGTCTGTAAACTAGGAGCGTACAGCTGCGTGTCTAGCTCCACCTTTTGGTACCCTTTTGTCGTGCTAGGTACCCTTTGCAAAGGGTACCCAAAAAGTGGTACGGTACCATACTGTACCACTCAGTGGAAACAGGCCATAACCTAAATAACCAGGTAAGAGCCCTTGGCTCAAGGTTCTCTGAGCTCAGGGTTCTCTCCCTGGACAGCATGCCAAACCTGCAATCAGTATCAAGCAATATCTAAGTGTAAACACTTGAAGTGACTGCCAGTTCACAACCAGGAAAGACATGAAAAATGGTGCAGAAAACCATAACTAACTGTAGAAAAAAAACCTTGCAGCCTTAAACTTTTTAGTTGATTCAAATGAACTTTTCTAGTCATCTCAACTTACATCAATCAAACTGACTAAAAATATTAAGTTCAACTTTGTATATCTTTAAAAAAAGTTTTTCATTCATTCTTTAATTTTCCTTCAGCTTAGTCCCTTTATTTATCAGGGGTCGCCACAGCAGAATGAATTGCCAACTTATCCAGCATATGTTTTACACAGCGGATGCCTTTCCAGCCACCACCCAGTACCCATACACACTCATGTTCACACTCATAAAATACAGCCAGTTTAGCTTATTCAATTCTCCTATAGCGCATGTTTTTGGACTCCACACAGAAATGCCAACTGACCCAGCCAGAACTCGAACCAGCGACCTTCTTGCTGTGAAGCGACAGTGTTAACCACTGAGCCACCGTGCTGCCATAGTTGAAACCTGATCAATGTATTTAAATAAGTTAAAGCAACATAAAAATATATATTTGTCATACATTTTTACAGGGTAGACAAAACTTGACGCCTGTAGACAAAAAACAAAAACATGACACCAGTCCTGTAGAAATATAACATGGCTTGGACAAAAAATAACAATTCCAAGACTTTCGATGTCTGGAAAAAACCTTTAAAAATTCAGTGATTTTCCAAAGATCACATGACCTGTGGGAACCCTCACACTTCCTTGTTATTACATACAGATATGAAAACTATTTCCTTGACTCGTTTCATTATGAGTAACACAAACATCTCGAGCTGAACCAACAACGGTTTCCATTCACAGGTGGTGCATGAGCAAAAAAAACTGAAACAAAACCGACACACGCTTCTCTGGCAGATGTGCGAATGGCACTGAACCACAGCCTGCTACTGTGCACTGCAAACTGCATGCTTCACTTCTTCCTGTGTGTCAAACTCAGTTTCTGAAGGGCCGCAGCTCTGCACAGTTTAGTTCCAACTCTGATTAAACACACCTGATCAAACTGAGTCCTTCAAGCTTGTTTGAAACCTACAGGTAGGTGCGTTGGAGCAGGGTTGGAACTAAACTGTGCAGGGCTATCAAATTTTCCTAATGCAAAAACTGCTGAAGCTTATATTACGATTAGTATTTATTATAGCAATATAATGCGTGTCCATTATCACAATTAATTGTATTATTGATTATCAGAGCATGCCTATTAATTTCCTGTGACATATTCTCACATTATTACAACATAATTGCTCATAGCATGACATGTCGACAGACTCATAATGCAAAAACACAAGTCCTCATGCGTGGGTGAGCTCCAAATCCTGATTCAGCTCTTGACATTATTAGAAAGAAAGTGACATCAGGAAACTCGTCGAGCTCAGATCATATCAGTAGGAACAGAAAGTACAGCACATGACGTTACATGTTTGGTAAAAATGTGGTTTCATTACTTCCCATGACATTCGGGAAATGTATTTGTTTTGTAAAGGCATTGTTTACCTCGAAATGAACATTCGCTGTTAATAAACTCAACCTCAGAGCATATAAGATTTTTATTTCTTCAGTCGAACATTAAAGATGACTTTAAACAGCTCATGTCCAGCATTGCTTACTGTGAACGTGAGATATTTCGAGTCTCAGAATGATTTGATCTGTATATATAAAAAAAACATGGGGATCGAGAAATATAAGGTGAAATAAACTTTTCTTCTTTAGATGATATGTAAAGTCTAGGATAACTCGAGATATTTTAAACGATAATGTGTGCATACAGTTAAAGTCAGAATTATTAGCCCCCCTGTTTATTTTTTTTCTCTAATTTCTGTTCAACAGAGAGATTTTTTTCAGCACATTTCTGAACATAATAGTTTTATTAACTCATTTCTAATAACTGATTTATTTTATCTTTGCCATGATGACAGTAAATAATATTTGACTATATATTTTTCAAGACACTTCTATACAGCTTAAAGTGACATTTAAAGGCTTAACTAGGTTAATTAGGTTAACTAGGCAGGTTAGGGTAATTAGGCAAGTTATTGCATAACGATGGTTTGTTCTGTAGACAATCGAAAAAATATATCGCTTAAAGGGGCTAATAATTTTGGCCTTAAAATGGTGTTTAAAAAATTAAAAACCGCTTTTATTCTAGCCAAAATAACACAAATAAGACTTTCTCCAGAAGAAAAAACATCATCAGACATACTGTGAACATTTCCTTGCTCTGTTAAACATCATTTGGGAAATATTTAAAAAAAGAAAAAAAAATTCAAAGGGTGCTAATAATTCTGACTTCAGCTGTGTGTTTTTAATGCTTTGAATGAAGTTCTCTGATTCTCTGCCGTTGTTATTTGTTGAATTGAGTCAGTTTTATTACAGTCAGTTGTTTAATATTGAAAAGTTCCACAGCGTTCAAAAAAAGCTAAATTACATTTTTTTACGCAGTGGTATAGCAGTGTTATGGGTGAATTGGGTAAGCTAAATTGTCCCTAGTGTATGTGTGTAAATGAGTGTGTATGGATGTTTTAAAGTGATGTGTTGCAGCTGGAAGGGCATCCGTTGCGTAAAACATATGCTGGATAAGTTGGTGGTTCATTCCGCTGTGGCGACCCCAGATTAATAAAGGGACTAAGCCAAAAAGAAAATGAATGAATAAATAATATAATTTTAGCTGAAACTAAAGTAAAAAAAAAATCTTTTATCTATAACTCAAAAGACAGTACTTTGAAGTCTTATTAAGCAAAAAACTACCTTAAAGGAGACAGTTCAATGAACATTCTGCCATCATTTACTCATCATTCTAACCTGTTTGAGTTTCTTCTGTTAAACGCACTCATAAGAAGATATTTTGAAAAATGTTGCTGGCACCCATTGACTTCCACAGTATTTTTTTTTTCTTACTATGAAAGTCGATAAGTTCCAGCAACCAGCATTCTTCAAAATATCTTCTTTTGTGTTCAACATAAGAAAAGAAAGTCCTAAAGATTTTAAAACCACATGTGTGGGAGGATAAACAATGAGATGATCTTCATTTTTGGGGTGAACTGTCCCTTTATATTGCTATATGTTTAAAACTGAAATTGGTACCTGTTGCACATATAAATAAATATATAAAAAAAAAAAAAAATATATATATATATATATATATATATATATATATATATATATATATATATATATATATATATATATATATATATATATATATATATATATATATATATATACTATTGTATAGCCTACTCTTTCTCAGTGACAGGACTAGACGTGAGCCCAGTGGCGTAGCACCGCGGGGTGCCCAATTCTATCCCCATCACAGAAAAAAAAAATCTAAAAACACTGCTTATGTTAATGACTTTGGTTTATGGACATAACTGGCATATACCTGTCATAAATATCTGCACACCGGAATAATGTTAATCTGGCTAATAAAGAAGGGTTATTCAAGATTACTTTACAAAATGATAAAGCACTAGCCTACATTTATTTATGATAACCAAAGCCATTCTACCCAGTTTTTGGCTTTAATGATGCAGTATAGGTTGGAACAGCGGTGATCAGCCTGATTTAAGATCTTGGATATCAAACATGTTTGATTGGATGGTGGAGGCTCCGATGTGTGTTCTAGATCAGTGGTTCCCAAAATGAGGGTCGAGGACAATGACAGGGGGGCCCTTGGTGATTTTCAAAAGTCAAATAAATTTTATTAAACTATTAGAATGACCATATTTTATTCATAACCCACAGAAGATACAAATGGTAGGTAGATTTTAACCTGGTAGATTTTGTAGTACCAGGTTAAACTTTTTGACACCTTTATGGCAATCAGATACATTAAAAATAACTACAGGCCACCTCTGAACATTGAGGATGATCTCTGAGTGGAGGTCTGCAAAATTAAATCAGGAATAGACTTGTGCTGAAAACTCTCATTAGGTGAGGTTAACATTAAAATAAACTAATTAATAAATGACTATAAACATTATAGGGTTGCTAGACTGTTGCACTTTTTTGTATTGTCAATATGCTCCTGTTTATATAGCCTATTGTTGTGTGTGCAATCTTTGTATATTTATCACCACCTCCAAAAATGTGGAGGTAGCGACTCAAGTCATTGGAATTGTTATCGCCGGCTGAAAAGTTTGGGGACCCCTGTTCTAGAAGATCGCAAGGTGCGAGATTCTGTCTTTGAACGGCTCACATTACCAGATAATCTGCGTTGAGAATCGGAACTGATCTAAGTCCTCAACAAAATTTCATCTCCGATTCTCGAGAGGTGAAAATCGGGCTAAAACTCCTGTAGTCTGAACCTTGCTTTAGGTCCACAGCCTCTTTAAATGGTCCTGAAAATGACCTTTATAGAACTCTAGTAACTCTATTTAATGAGCCAATTAAAAAACAGATTTTCAGCAACACTTGTTTCTCTTTAATATTCCACAAAACAAAACAAAAATGAACAGAAATTGTTCATTTAATGTGAACTATCCCTCAAAGCTGATACCGATTCATTTATTACACACTGTAAAAGAATTACATGATCAATTAATCATGACAACATGTGTTTTTAGGTAATTGTAACTTATTAATCTAAGTTAATCATTTTCTAACTAGATTTTATAAGTTACACAAGCTGTTTTAAGTTGGTTTAACATAATATAAGTTAAAACGACTCATGAGATTAATTTGATTCAGCTTAAAAATGTAAGGCGACCAGTATTTTTAACAGTGCAGTCCACAATATTGAATTGTTATGTAATATTTTTAATATATTGATTGGTAATGCTGTGTTTCTTCTATATCGAACCTGAAAGAAAATGTCGAGTAAGATTATTGATTGATTGGAGTTTTGCAAGTCAGAAAAACACGACGTGACATTGAGGAAACTAGTTTATTTACGTGGTTGATCTACAGAGTACTGGGAATTCCACTCGCTCTTTTACTTTCGGGTTGGAGCGCCTTTACAATCTCTCTAAATTCCACTGTAAAGCGGAAATGAAAGCACAAGAGCGGCCGCCCAGCTCCGAAAACGGACAAAAGGAATTGTTCGAAAACTCTCGTCATCGTCGTGGGTGTCCAATGAGGGATGCCGTTTTGTGCAACGCGTGACGCGAGCCCTGCGTCATTACTCATCGTTTAACCATGCAAACGCCCACGGAAAACACGACGAAATTTCGTATTCGGACGCGATATTTTATGTATCAGACACAAGCCGAGTTAACAGCAGACAGACACTCAGGGAACGAGTGCAGTGAAGAGGACTTAACACAACAGAACAGCGGAATACTGTCGCTCGTGGGTCATTGTTTTTAACCGGACTGTGAAAGTATCTACAGTCTGCTGTAATTAAATAATTAAGGATCCAGAAGACTATTAAAAGCTGCTGTGATCGATTGGCAATATTTTAAATTCACAGCGTCCAGAAATGGGACTCCTGTTCGCCAAACTGATGACTGTGTTCGGAGACAGAGGTAAGAGATAAATAATATCAAAACATGTTACTTTTGATATTCCAGGTAACATTTATTATGATGTTTAAGTTAAAGTGTTATAACTTTAGTGAAGATGTAGCTGTTAACTTTTTTAAGTCACAACAAAAGGACGTTCGCTAACATTGTGTTCTCCTTACGAGAAACTAAACAGGCTGTAACGTTTCTCCTCAGGACTTGTGTCCTACTGTTGTTAACGTATTCATTTATAACATGTTAGGAATATAAACATTTATTATGATGTTAAAGTGACCCTTGTTATAACTTTAGCTAAGATGTGTTACTTATTTCAGCCACAAACAAAATAACAACATTGTGTTCTCCTTACTGAGAAACTAAGCAGTTTGTAACGTTTCTCCTCAGGACTTTGTGTCCTACTATTGTTAATGTGTTAATTTATTAATATGTTGGGCATTGAAACATTTATTATGATGTTAAAGTGCCCCAATGTTATAACTTTAGCTAAGATGTGTTACTTATTTCAGCCACAAACAAAATAAGAATGTTGTGTCCTGCTTACTGAGAAACTAAACTGTTTGTAACGTTTCTCCTCAGGACTTTGTGTCCTACTATTGTTATTCATTATTAATACATTAAGAATAGAAACATTTATTATGATATTAAAGTGCCTCTTGTTATAACTTTAGCTGAGATATATTAGAGCAATTCTATGCAAATGTCAAAGATGCCATGAAAACAAATTAAGTTTTCACCAAAATATGGAAACCGTTTCTGTTTTTTTGTGTAAGTATTTATTTTACAGTACCTTAGAAACACTTAAACATGACTTTGTTAATGTTTTCAAACGATATTATTTGATTTACCAAGTCACACAAGTGGCAATTTCACATCTGTCACGACACTTTTTCCTCATAAATGCAAAAATATAAAATTAAATAAAATCAATCCTTTTTGTTCTATAGTGAGCCAACTCTTATCCTTTTGATTATCAATCTTTATTTTGGGTTGTGCAATTTAATTCACAGAATTTCTACAAAGTATGTTGTAGACTGTAAACTCACAGACTTTTTTTGGTCACATCCATAACGCATGTTCATTTTCCTCATTTAAAGTCCAAAACATGTTTACAGATTGATATTTTTCTGATCTGATAAATCTGTGGTCCGTTATTCTGGAAAATATAAACAGAGGTTTCAATATAATGTTAAAATGTACTTTCTATGTGAATTTATGTTTTACATTTTTACTGCAAATGTCACATCCATAACGCTGGAATTGCTCATTACTTGTTTTCAGCCACAAACAAGAGAAATTGAGGTAAAGTTGTTTTATGTCCACATATTCACATTTTCTCCTTAATAATATATTTTCACAAAGTATTCTGCACAAGTTTTAAATATGGAAATTAAATTAGCAGCTAATGACTATCAACGCACAACATTGTTCACAGTCAAATAAATAGTGCTAATGTTGTTTTGAAATCACACTTGAATAGGATTTGAGACTGAATATTCAAAGTACTATGGTAAACAATATAGGGAGCGTGTCACAAGCTGTCACTGAACCAATGTGTGAATATAAAACCAAGTTTACCTCAATACAAGAGAACAATAACATTGAGTCCTGGTGACTGAGAAACTAAACAGTTTGTGACGTTATTCCACAGGACTTGTGTCCTACTGTTGTTAATGGATTACTTTAGTAATATGTTAGGTATTGAAACATTTACTATGATGTTAAAGTGCCCCTTGTTATAACTTTAGCTGAGATATATTGCTTATTTCAGCCACAAACAAAAGAACAATAACATGTCCTGAGAAACTAAACAGGTTGGAAAGTTACTTTTCAGGATCTTGTGTCCTACTATTGTATCATAACAAAGGTGTCTATTTCTAATTATTAATAAATTTATACGTTAGGAATATAAACATTTATTATGATGTTAAAGTGCTCCTTGTTATAACTTTAGCTAAGATGTGTTACATATTTCAGTCACAAACTAAGAGAACAACATTATGTGCTGCTTATTGAGAAACTAAACTGTAAAGAGTGTTGCGGAAAGTTACTTCAGAAAGTAATACGTTACAGTATTGAGTTACTCCCTAAAAACTAAGTAGTTGCATTACTTGGTTACTTTTTATGGAAAGTAATGCATTACGATACTTTTGAGTTACTTTTTCTGACCTGGCTGAGGCTTGATCTCTTTCAGAAGTTGTTTCATTTTTAATAGAGGAGTTTTGCAATTAACAACACACTATAACCTTCATTTATCTGTAAAAAACAAAACATAAATAATATTTTAGGATAATTTTATCTGGGAACTTCCTGACCCCAGACCTGAACATGCTGTACATACAGATTGTTGAAAGTTTAAAGCAATGTGTTTGCTACTTTTGCACTATTTGTCTCAAGTAAAATCACTGTCCGTTGAGAAAATCCTCCATCAAAATAGTGAACACATTCTCTCATTGACTGTGTGATTCGTGACTACTTTAATTTTAATTCAGCAGTTTATTTTTAAAAGCGAATTAATTAAGCTAAAAAATAACTCGCGTTACATTTTCAAAAAAGTAACTCAAATATTATTAATTAATTTTAAAAGTTATGTGATACTTAACTCATTACTTAGAAAAGTAATATTATTATGTAACTCGTGTTACTTGTAATGTAACTGTAATGTTACTCCACAAGACTTTGTGTTTTACTATTCTTAGCGTGTTAATAGTTATAATGTTTTCCAATAAAAGTCCATTTTTAACACTGATTTGTTAATTAAATGTTTCGCATTTTTATATTTCATGGAGGTTTAAATGTCAAAAAGCTGTAACATTGCCTGTTGCTAATAGCCACAAAATCCTCGCCCATTTATTAAATATTTATTACAGTTTTGAAGCGTTTACTTGCTCTTTACCCTGAGTGGAATAGTTAAATGACAGTTTTGCTATCATTTACTCATTCTCCAAACCTGCTTGAGATTCTTTCCTCATGTTGAACTCAAAGGAAGAAATACTAAACGTGCACATTTATGTTCCTACTATGTTCTCTACGTTGTTCAGAATATCTTGTTTTGTGTTCAACAGAAGCAAACAAATTCATAAAAGATTCAAAACCACTTGAGCACAAGTAAACTATGAGGAAATGTTCAGTTTCTGGTGTGAACAGTTACATAATAGACACATGTTCACTTAAAGTCACACTAGGAAAATCAGTTCTGTAAGCTGATTGCATTTTTTTTGTTCAATAAATATACAGATCACATTTTTAATGTTCAATGTTTATAAATTCAATTCAATTCACCTTTATTTGTATAGCGCTTATACAATGTAGATTGTGTCAAAGCAGCTTCACATAAAAGGTCACAGTAAATAGGAACAGTGTAGTTCAGTTTGTAGTGTTTAAGTTCAGTTCAGTTGAGCTCAATTCAGTGTGGTTTAATAATCACTACTGAGAGTCCAAATACTGAAGAGCAAATCCAACGATGCACAGCTCTACAGATCCTGAACCATGCAAGCCAGTGGCGACAGCGGAGAGGGAAAAAAAACTTCACTAAAGGCGGAAGTGAAGAAAAAAAACCTCTCAGTCTCAGTGGCGGAATTAAATTATAGCGTGATGCCTATAGTCGCTTAACCCGTATGAAATATGAAGGCAACACTTAGTTTTTGGTGGTCTTTTGACTATTATTAACTTAGACCTATACTATATATACTTACTTGTATACTTTTAACAAGCAGGCATTAAAGTTAATATCTTAATAATTATTAACACTTTTAATTTTGATGTTCCCTCATCAAATTAACTAAGCATCACCCAAGTTTACTCTCATCTGTTAAAGCTGTTAGATAAGATGTAGTACACTCAAAGAAAAGAAAAGACTTTTGCTGCTTGTTCAAACTAGGCATTTACAATGAGTTTAAAACAACACAATTTTTTGGGGGGGAGGATAACTTATATGTTTTTTGTTTAATCCACTTAAATTTATAACAGTTTGTGTTGGGACAGCATGAAGGAATTGTGTGGAACTGAGTGTACTAGCCAAATGACTTCTAGTCATCAGAATGACCAAAGTTAAAGCAAAAAAAACAGAGTAACCACAAGTGATAGTGTCAAACTGTGAAAGATTACGCAAGCCTTAAATGTGAAAAGCGCCTTTAAATCACATCAAGAGCGTGTCACTGAGAAATCCATGTTGATGCAGGATGTTCTGTTCAGTCTGCACACACACACTCACGTCAGATAAGATTGTACACGTTCAAAGATCACAAGTTCTGCTTGCCTGTCGTTATTCTACACCAATCTGCCCAAGTTTTTCTAAACTTTGCTTAACCCAGACTGATACAGATCGCTGAACACTGAGTTCTCAGAAGTGTGTTTCATAGATTTCATTTTTTAGAACATTCTTATATACAGTAGGTCTGATCAAACAAAGTCAGATTAAAATGTGTGTTTGTGCTCCTCTTTTCAGAACACAAAGTGATTATTGTGGGTTTGGACAACGCTGGAAAGACCACCATCCTCTACCAGTTGTAAGTGTGTTTTTTCTTGGAAGTATAAACAGAAGAAGCACTGATACTGACAGTGTGTGTTGTTACAATGACGTTATTGAACCATACATGCCTTGTTCTCTCCAGTTTAACGAAAGAAGCCGTACAAACGACTCCCACAATTGGAAGCAACGTAGAGGAAATCGCCATAAAGAAGACCCGTTTTCTTGTCTGGGATATTGGAGGACAGGAGAGTCTCAGAACTACCTGGAACTCATATTACACGAATACAGAGGTGTGTATGTGTGTGTACCTGCATGATGTGCTGCTGTCATAAATCTCTAATGGTTGTTGTTGTGTGTTGTTCCTGGAATGCACTTTTATCAAATGTATGATCTGAATCCTCCAACAGATTGTCATCCTGGTGGTTGACAGCACTGATCGAGAACGCCTGACTGTAACTAAAGAGGAGCTTCATCGCATGCTGGCACACGAGGTTTGTTTGGTTTGCATTCACCTGCTTTATGATGCGCTTGTTATGAATGTTTCATGATGGGCATCTTGTGTACTTTGCGGATTATTTTAGTAGGTAGCCGTTAAAGCTTTTGTTTTTAGTTTGATTTAAATTTTGGATTAAATTATAATTTTTTGTTTAAAAATGTCTTTAAGTAGTAATTAAGTTTTATTTTAGTTAAACTAAATGAAAGTTAGAAATATTTCCAACTAGCTTTTACGTTTTGATAAAAGACGTTAAAAAAAAACAGAAGATTTTGTATATTATTATTATTATTATTATTATTATTATTATTATTATTATTAGATATTTTTTAATTTTAAGTAACAAAAGTTGAAGAAAAAAGTAAGTTTTCATTTAAAATGATAGTTTTAAGATCTTAGTTTAAGTTTTAGTTAACTATTAAAACCCTGATGTTGGTGTTTAAAATCAAGGTCTGTTTTCTGTAAACCTACTTGTCTTTATTAAATATATATAATATTCTATTTGTTTACCATTTTGTGTTTGACTGTGAAGACCTTAATACAGAGCTATTTTTGATTATATATAAAAATAAATATTTTGAATGAGCTTTTTGTTTAATATATATTATTATTATATATTTTTATTAAATAATATATATATATATATATATATTTTGAATTTTAAATGTATATAAAATATAATATTATATTTGATTAATTTCTTGCAGTTGCCCAAGCTTAATAGACAGATTAATGTTAGTTTTTAATTAACAAAATGTTAAAATAATTTTAAAATTCATTAGGTTAAAATTAATTAGATAAATTTTTGTAATTATATCTTCATTAACCCTGATTTAAAATAATATGTCTGTATTTAAAGGAAAAAAATTAAAGATTCATTTAAGCAAAGAGCTACAGTAGTCTCTTTGCTTATAAATGATTAACATACCCAAAAATGTAAAAAGATAAATAAAATAATAAGTATAAAAAAATAAAGCATTCCCACATGTTTTGTTTCTAAATCAACACATAACACCGATATGCAAAACGATTACTCAAAGAGCAATATGTACTTATATGTTCACTGAAAATATTTTACCATATAATGATTATGAAAGTCCCTATTCTATTTAAGTATTAAAGGTACAAACAAATGATTAAATCAGGGTTGGGTTAGACCAGCCCAAAAGAAACCAGCCCTTGTCCTAATTGTTTTCAGCATAATTAAAAAAAATTGTTACACTAACTTTTTAATCTCATCTCTCCCCACAGGATCTCCAGAACGCATCAGTGCTGGTTTTGGCAAATAAACAGGACATGGAGGACAGCATGACTGCAGCAGAAATCTCTCAGAGTCTGACCCTCAGTTCACTCACCGCTCGATCCTGGCATGTGCAGGCCTGCTGTGCGCTCACCGGAGAAGGGTAAGAGTGCTTTATACGAGTGCACGTTTATCAGATTACATCAAATAGATTTGCATTGAGGGCTCCTAAACTTTGCAATAGTTTGCCAGAGGATATTACAGCTGAATGTGTGTCTGTTTTTTATTGTCCATTGAAAACCTACACCTATAGACACTTTTAATATTTTGTGCTATCTTTTATGTATCTTGGGTTAGATTTTTAAAAAATATATGTTTCTCTTTTATTGACATTTTGTCCACTAACTTTTTGGGATCTAAAACCAACAATTTGATCATACGTTAATAACAAATGGCAAAGAGAACAGGATCTTCATACAAATAACAAACCTTGCAGAAAATCCTTCCATTGCTCTATTTGTAAAAGTAATTTCACCATGAAGAGTGTCAATCCAAATACAGTTTAGAGTTTTTAGAAAAAATAAATTGTAAAACCTTAAAATAATCTGTCTTTAGTATACATTTTCTCGGCACGGTTTATTTATATAGCACCTTTCACAGACAAAGTCACAAAGTGCTTTACAATAAAAGAAATCTGGAAAACAGGTAAAAGAACACATATCAATTAAAAAAACATGTTTAAAACAAGTTTCCCAGTGTTGGGTTGTGGCTGGAACATCCGCTGTGTAAAACAAATTCTGGATAAGTTGGCGGTTCATTCCGCTGTGGTGATCTCTGATTAATAAAGGCACTAAGCCAAAAAGAAAATGAATGAATGAGTATTAAAACAAGTTAAAAATCAAAGTATAGAAACACCAATGTAAAACCAGCTCGCCATACTGTTCATTAAAAGGTTGACCAAAAAGATGTGTCTTTAAATGCTTTATAAAAAGCCCAGCTGATCCCAGAGCTCTCAGTGCTCGAGTGAGAGAGTTCCAGAGCCTGGGGCCACAACTCAGAAGGCCCGGTCACCTTTAGTTTTAAGACGTGTTCTGGGAATGGCTAAAATGTCTTTGCCAGAAGACCTCACAGACTGGCTACATGAGTGACTATGTAAAAGATCTTGAATATAGAGGGGTGCCTGACCATGCAGAGCTTCATATGTAATTACCAGAATCTTAAAATTTACTCTAAAACTAATACAAATTTAAGTGAACATAAAACAATTAGGTTGTCCCAAAACAAACTCAAAGAATTGTTATTTCAGCTCATTGTAAAAAAAGTAGTTTGAACAAAGAGCGTGATTGTTTCAGTGTATACTTGTTGATCTTTCCCTGTTTGTTTGTTATGGTTTGCTCTGCTTAATATTAGACTAATTTAAGTTACTATAAGGGGAGAAGAAAAGGTGAAAGTAAGGATGAGGAGCAACACATTTTTTTTACAGTAGTTTTATGTTTACTCTGCAAGAGTGTCTAGTAAACATTTGACATTTGAACAAAACTCGACTCGATTATTTGCCAGAGTGATTCTGAAGATTACTGATACTCCACTATGTGTCACCTTCCCATTGTTTTTCTATGTAAACATGCACTTGATGGACGTGTGTGATTGTCACGCTTCCATCACGCATCAAGTTACACGCAGTATTGCAAGCGCTTTTATTAAAAATCTTTCCTAAAAGTCACGTCTCACATTTTTAGATGCAAATACGCATTCTGTGTGAATGACCCCTTGCTTAGTTACTTGCTAAAATATTTCCAATCCTTAATATGAGCCATTTATATAATCTTTAACCCCCTGTTTCTCTCTCCCTTCACAGTTTACCAGCCAGTCTAGACTGGATGCGCTCTCGTGTCGTGGCGAATTAGTCCATCGGCAACGCTTTCTTCAACCTCTGTTAAACGAGACATCAGGCCTACTTTGACTTTTATTAATTCTTCTCCCAGTGAAATGGAGTAATCTGGAGGAACAAACAAACTCTGGAGAACTGGATAGACTCTCTGCGTGTGTGAGAGAATGTGTATGTGTGTATACACGTTTGTGTTGGTACATTATGTGACTCCGTTCTAGAGGTCCACATGTTTACATTAGACTGACGCCTGAAATGATCGTGTGAAATGATCATGATGTGTTGGTGCCACTGTATTGGCTGTGCTGACAACCAGGAGTCGTTGTCTGCAGAGAGCCTCGAGAGGCTTCGTGATGAGCCCACTAAGCTATTGAACAAACATTACTTGAAGTATTTAAAATGAACTGATGATTTGTGTGTGTTGCGCATGCTGTATGGAGCCTAGTGTTCAAGTATTTTATTTTTGAAAGTAGACCAGATATTTATATGTTTTCTTATATAAATTTTGTACAAAAAGAATTTGTACAAATAAAAAAAAATGTACTGAAATATGTGCCTTTTGATTTTGAAAAAGAATTTGAGGAAAAACCCTGGGTTCACATTCAACGCTGCAAAAAATGCTTTTCTTATTGTGTTATTTCTACTTCAAATATCTTAAAATTCTTAAATTAAGAAGCATTTTTAGACAAATATTTAGTTTTCAGTCAAAATTAAGTGAGTTTAGCCTTAAAACCAGCAAAATAGTCTGCCACTGGGATAAGCAATCAGTGTTTTAGGTTTAAAACAATATTACTTTACCTGCACCATTGGCAGATTGTTTTGCTTGCTTTACAGAAATTTTGACTCATTGCTGAAAACAACACAGTATTTTACTGTGAAAAATATTGTTCTTAAAGAATTTATACACTACTTGACAAAAGTCTTGTCGTCAATCCCAGTTGTAAGAGCAACAAATAATATCTTGACTTCTACTGTAGTTGATCATTTGGAAAAGTGGTAGAAGGTCGATTTTTCTGATGAATCATCTGTTGAACTGCATGCCAACCATCACAAATATTGTAGAAGACCTATTGGAACCCGCATGGACCTAAGATTCCCACAGAAATCAGTCAAGTTTGGTGAAGGAAAAATCATGGTTTAGGGTTACATTCAGTATGGGGTGTGCGAGAGATCTGCAGAGTGGATAGCAACATCAACAGCCTGAGGTATCAAGACATATGTGCTGCCCATTACATTACAATCCACAGGACACCAAGTTCTTCAGCAGGATAGCGCTCCTACTCATACTCCTCCACATCAAAGTTCCTGAAAACAAAGAAGGTCAAGGTGCTCCAGGATTGGCCAGCCCAGTCACCAGACATGAACATTATTGAGCATGAATGGGGTAAGATAAAGGAGGAGTCATTGAAGATGAACTTAAAGAATCTTGATGAACTCTGGGAGTCCTGCAGGAACGCTTTCTTTGCCATTCCAGATGACTTTATTAATAAGTGATTTGAGTCATGGCAGAGATGTATGGATGCAGTCGTCAAGCTCATGGGAGTCATACACAATATTCATTCTTTCTCCACTGCACCATGACTTTATATTCTATACTGTACATTATTTCTGTTAAGTGACAAGACTTTTGTCTAAGCAAAGTCAGACCTTACTGTCCTAATGAAAGAATTAAAAATCAAGGCATGATCGTGTTTTAGTTTGGTGAAATGAGCGTAATCTAGAGGTCTTTGCCTTTCATTATAAGCCACGTCTGATACCAAATGATCAACTTGAAGTCAAGTTATTATTTGTTGTTTCTAAAACTTGGATATGCGATAAGACTTTTGTCAGGTAGTGTAGATATTTGGACTAAAAAGCTCTAAGAAAAGTTAAAAAGAGGTGCAGACGAAGCCTGATAAGGTCAAAGAACTGTTATCAGATCAAACAGAAGCTGAGTTGTAGGTCGATTTGCATTGATCATTCAGATGATAATATATCACCTCCTTTTATAGACCAGTGTGTGCTAATGCATTTGTTCTTAAGTTTCTTAACGACTTGAAAACGGCCCAAAGACAAAGAGTTCTATATCTTTTGACATGCATCTGACTGATATTGTACTTATTGCTAGGCTTTGTGTGTTCAAGACTGCCCCCTTCCCTTTTAAAACTAATTAAAAGTGCTAAAAATACTGTGAATAACAAAATACATATGTTAATAATAAATTATAATTAATATAAGAACAAGTGCAAATCCGCAACGAGTATGACTAACTCCAAACGAAATTCGTATGTTTACATTTGGCTCTCGCGTCATTGCTATAGCAACGACGTTAGCATTGCTACTTTTTAGCTTAGCTTAGCTTTAGCTTGATAAAAACAAAACGGACATTTGAGGTGATTTGTGTGTTTTTAGCGCCATTGCTTAGCTTAGTTTTTATAAATAGCTTAATGGGGCATGTGTTGTTATGTGACCCTTTTTCTTTTGTTATGACTTAAAGTGAGTAAAGCTAATTTAAAATGAAAGAGACGAAAAAATGTAAAGAAACTGAAGAAAGAAGCAAACGAAAGGGACTGTTTTTGTTTCAACGTCTCTAAAAAAGGTAAGAGTGATAGAATGCTAGGTAAATGGGAAAACATTAATCGATAAAGGAATATACACTTACCGGCCACTTTATTAGGTCCAACTGCTCTTTAACGCAAATCACATTGCAGCAACTCATTCAATTTAGGCATGTAGACATGATCAAGACAATATGCTGCAGTTCAAATCGAGCATCAGAATGGGGAAGAAAGGTGATTTAAGTGACTTTGAACGTGGCATGGTTGTTGGTGCCAGATGGGCTGGTCAGTATTTCAGAAACTGCTGATCTACTGGGATTTTCATACACAACCATCTTTAGGGTTTACAGAGAATGCTCTGAAAAAGAGAAAATATAGTTCTGTGGGTGCAAATGCTTTGGTGATGCGAGAGGTCAGAGGAGAATGGTCAGACTGGTTCCAGCTGGTTCCTCGTTACAACCAAAGTCTGCAGAGGAGCATCTCTGAATGCACAAACCTTGAGTCAGATGGGTTACAGCAGCATAAGACCACACCGGGTGCCACTCCTGTCAGGAGGAAACTGAGCCTACAATTCGCATAGGCTGACCAAAATTGGACAATAGAAGATTGTAAAAACGTTGCCTGGTCTGATGAGTCTCAATTTCTGCTGCAACATTCGGATAGTGGGGTCAGAATTTGGCATCAACAACACGAAAGCATGGATCCATCCTGCCTTGTGTAAATGGTTCAGGCTGCTGGTGGTGGTGTAATGGTGTGGGGGATATTTTCTTCACACACGTTGGGCCTATTAGTACCAATTTAGCATCGTGTCAACACTGCAGCCTACCTGAGTATTGTTGCTTACCATGTCCATCCCTTTTTTAACCACAGTGTACCCATCTTCTGATGGCTACTTCCACCAGGATAACGCGTCATGTCATAAAGCACAAATCATTTCAAACTGGTTTCTTGAACATGACAATGAGTTCACTGTACTCAAAGGCCTCTACAGTCACCAGTTCTCAATCCAATAGAGCACCTTTGGGATGTGGTGGAATGGTAGATTCACATCATGGATGTGCAGCCGACAAATCTGCAGCAACTGTGTGGTGCTATCATGTCAATATGGACTAAAATCTCTGAGGAATATTTCCAGTACCTTGTTAAATCTATGCCACAGAGGATTAAGGCAGTTCTGAAGGCAAAAGGGGGTCCAACCTGGTACTAGTAAGATGTACCTAATAAAGTGGCCGGTGCGTGTATAAACACACACATTCATAAGGTTTTTTCCAAATAGGCACCTAATTGTATTACTAGGCCTATACATGAGGAAACATTTGGACCCCATGGTTTATGAAATAACGTTACCAGGTACACGCAACAAACAATGTGATTAATGCTTTTTTACTTTTGAGAACGATTTAACTACACTGTAATACCCTACAGTCAACTTTATCAAATGAAATGAGTGTAGTTAACTCAAAATTGACTCATTTGAAAAAGAGTTTTGAACTCAGTGTTGAAGGTAATGAGTTAATTAAATACCTCTTCTAATTAAATGGAGTAAGTTCACAGTACTCCTATAGATTAGTTTAACTCAAATGGTTTGTAGCAATCGGTTTCCTCAAACGGTTTGAGTTGCCTTAACTGATTGGTTTTTACAGTACTCAGTTGGTTTGAGTTCTCTTATTTATTTGGTTTTACTGTGCTCAAATTGCTTCATTTACTCAAATGGATTAAGTTGACAGTACTCATTAGTATTCGTTTTTGAACTTAAATGGTTTGTTGCAATCGGTTTCCACAAATGATTTGAGTTACCTTCACTTACTGGGTTTTACAGTGTACATGCACTTGGTGTTATTTCATTCTAGCTCTCTGAATAACTTAGGCTTTACACATCACAAAGGTGAGATTTAATTTTCACCCCTTGATAGGTGATGTGCTAAACTCGACTTTCTCAATGACAAGATGGTGCAAAAACAGATCTTCTGTGTATTAATATAATCTAGTACCGAAAATAGTAAGTGCTAATAGGTATAATAATAATAAACACTCTTTGTATGAGAACAATACTTATTTAAGCCTTCCCATATAAAATATCAGACGCTAATATCAGAGTTAAGAAAAAGTATTCAGGTGAACTTTCCACTATTTAAATGTTATAGAACTTTACATTTAAACAAATATAAACTGTAAAACATTAGTTAAAGTTAATTAGTTAAAGTTATTAGTAACCGATAACGTTATGGTAACTAATAACCTCAACTTTTCCGAATTTGATTGTGTTTCAGTAATGTGCAGCGGCTTTGAAACAATAATTATTGTGAAAAGTGCTATACAAATAAAGTAGTTTTGAACAAAAATGATCACTTATCTTTTAAAACAGTTTAGCTATTTCATTTTTAATTGTTCTGCAAACCATATTGCACTATATTTATTATATAAGACTTTGTCCCAGACAGTTTTAGACTGCTGTTTACACCCTGAAATGGTGCTGCTGGTGTAAACAGTATATTTTTCCAAACGATAAATCATTGCTGTGTGTATAATATTCAGCACTCAGTAAAGATGAGTACAAATATTTGGATAGCATTACTCATGATGTGCTTCATCAAATACCTGAAGAGCATTTTAGTAAGTGTAGATGATTTAACCTTTGCCTTTTCAATATTTAACAAGTAAATAAATATAGACCTCTGTTTGTTAACATTAAACAGTACTGATATATGCTGCAATAAAAAAAATACAGGCTTACAATATATGATAAACACTATAATGTGAATCTGCTTGCTCAATGCTACTCTATTTGTCTGTTGGATCACTGGGCATTCATACATTTGGTGATATTGTGGCCTTGTTGAGTAGGCAATAATTATGTGGTAATTAAAGGTGCGTCATAAGACGAGTCTAAAATAATCTAAAAATGATTGCTTATTCAGTCAATGAGGGTGTGTGTTCAGAAACCAGGCCCTGTGTCTTTAATATACAACTGTTTTGTTTAATTTATTTACAGTTTTTCTCAGTCACTTTGGTGCATTTCTCACAACACTATTTACATTTGCACAACAGTTAATGCATTACTCAAAACAATTAGTACAAACAACCTAGATGACAACATGCAAAAGCGTGTCATCTGCTCAAAATGGGTAGTTCATTCCTCAAAAGCAAGTATTGATGTCAGTGAAAGTGTCAGTGTCATCAAGATGAAAAGTCCTGACACCATTGTTAATGAACAAGACAGTCAAATGCCTTTGTCATGTTTTCATTATGACAGTTTACTCTGAATATTTTTTCCAATGCAAAAAAGTCAGATTTTGGTGACACTTCCTGAAAATGCTCAAGACAGCACTATATACTATTTGCACAGCCATTTTTAGATTAGATTAGATTAGATTCAACTTTATTGTCATTACACATGTACAAGTACAAGGCAACGAAATGCAGTTTAGGTCTAACCAGCAGTGCAATAGCAGCAAGTGCAGGATACAGGTATAAGTTATAAAGTGCAGTTATAGAAAAACTATGGTGATATTTACAGATGGATGTACTATCAACATTATATACAGGTTGTATTAGCTATGAACAGATTTACAATAAATGAATATATGTACAGGATGCTATTAATAATCAGGAGTGGCAGATAGATAACATAATTACAAATGTCCATGTGCTGTGGGTATGTCCAGTTCAAGTAAATGAATCAGTGCAATGAATATGTGCAAACTTTAAATGTCAAATGTTAAATAGTGCAGTGATTGTGAGGAGTATAAGTTAGAGGAGTGTGGGGGGTGTATTGGGGGGGGGGCAAAAGAGTCAGTGAGGGGCAGAGTTCAAAAGGGAGACAGCTCTGGGGAAAAAGCTGTTCCTCAGTCTGCTGGTTTTTGTCCGGGGGAGCCTGAAGCGCCTGCCGGAAGGCAGGAGAGAAAACAGTCTGTGAGCAGGGTGAGAGGTGTCCTTAAGAATACTGCGTGCTCGGCGCAGACAGTGTTTCTTCTGGATGTCCTCAATGGTTGGCAGTGTAGTCCCTGTGATGCGTTGGGCAGTTTTCACCACCCGCTGCAGTGCCTTACGCTCAGCAACAGAGCAGCTTCCATACCAGACTGTGACGCAGTTGGTCAGGATGCTTTCTATTGTGCAGCGGTAGAAGTTCACCAAGACGGCTGATGAAAGCTGGTTCTTCTTAAGTTGCCTCAAGAAGAATAGGCGCTGGTGAGCCTTCTTGACCAGGCTGGAGGTGTTGGTGGTCCAGGAAAGGTCCTTAGAGATGTGGGTCCCCAGGAACTTGAAGGATGAGACAGGCTCAACGGCCATCCCATTAATGTGGATGGGATCATGTGAGCCTGTTCGTCCCTTCCTGAAGTCCACAATGAGCTCCTTGGTCTTGCTGGTGTTAAGGAGCAGATTATTGTCGGTGCACCAAGTGGCCAAATGCTGTATCTCCTCCCTGTAGGCAGTCTCATCATTATTGCTGATTAGACCGATCACTGTGGTGTCATCTGCAAATTTGATGATGGTGTTGGATCTGTTCACAGGCCTACAGTCGATGGTAAAGAGAGAGTAGAGGAAGGGGCTCAGCACGCAGCCCTGGGGTACACCAGTGTTGAGTGTGACGGTGGTGGAGCAGATGTGGCCTGATCTAACATTCTGAGGTCTGTTAGTCAGAAAGTCCATAACCCAGTTGCAGAGAGACGTGTTGATATCCAGGTCTCTAAGTTTGATCATTAGCTTAGAGGGTATGACAGTGTTGAATGCTGAGCTGAAGTCAACAAACAGCATTCGTGCATAAGTGTTTTTATTGTCCAGGTGTGTGAGGACAGAGTGCAGTGCTATGGAGACGGCATCTTCTGTGCTCCTGTTGCCACGGTAGGCAAACTGATGTGGGTCCAGTGTGGATGGCAGAGAGTCTTTTAGATGTGCCAGGACCAACCGCTCGAAGCACTTCATGATGATGGGTGTGAGTGCTACAGGGCGGTAGTCATTCAGGCATGTTGGGCTGGAGTGTTTGGGCACTGGCACAATAGAGGTGGTTTTAAAGCATGTTGGCACAGTTGCTAGGTTAAGCGACAGGTTGAAAATGTCTGTGAATACCCCAGTGAGCTGTTCTGCACATGCTTTGAGGATGCGCCCAGGGATACCGTCTGGTCCAGCAGCCTTACGCACATTGATCCGACTCAGTGCGGTGTAGACTTCTGAGGAGGTGAGTGTGATAGGTGAGTGGTCGGTTGAGGTAGTGTTCCTGGTGTAGGGTTCTGTATTGTCTCTTTCAAAGCGGGCATAAAAGTCATTTAGCTCGTTCAGGAAGGAGACATTTGTGGCTGTGGGGGTGGACTGGCTGGGTTTGTAGTTGCTGATGTCCTGGATGCCCTGCCACATGCGCCGAGGATCAGAGTTGGAAAAGTGCTCCTCTAGCTTTAGCTTGTAGCAGTGCTTGGCCTTTTTGATGCCCCTCTTCAGATTAGCCCTGGAAGTGCTGTAGGCCTGTGCATCCCCTGATCTGAATGCAGTGTTGCGTGCCTTCAGCAGGAGGCGCACCTCCTTGTTCATCCATGGCTTTTGATTTGGGTATGTGGTGATCTGTTTCTGGGTTGTAACACTGTCTATGGTGGTGTTGATATATTCCAGAACAGAGGAAGTGTAACTGTCAATGTCTGTGTGAGAGCCACATGTGGCCTGGGAAGCAAACATACTCCAGTCTGTGTGTTCAAACCTGTCCTGGAGTGTGGAGTCCACCCCCGCTGGCCACACTTTGATGGTCCTTACTGATGGCTTCACACGGTTGATGAGGGGTGAGTACTTGGGGGTGAGAAACAAACAAAGGTGATCTGATTGACCCAAGTGGGGGAGGGGGGTCACAGCATATGCTTCAGCCATGTTTGTGTAAACTTGGTCTAAAGTTTTGTTTCCCCTTGTGTGGCAGAAAATGTTTTGATGGAATTTGGGGAGCACTGTCTTTAAGTTTGAGTGATTAAAATCCCCCGCAACAATAAAAGCAGCCTCCGGGTGAGCAGTCTGTTGTTTGCTGATGGCTGCATGAAGTTCATTCATAGCAAGCTTGGCATCAGCGTCGGGAGGGATATAAGCAGCAGTTATTATGGTGGAGGTGAACTCCCGTGGCAGATAAAACGGTCTACATTTAACCATTAGAAATTCCAGGTTAACAGAGCAATGTCTCCCAACGACGACAGAGTTTGTGCACCAAGCTTTGTTGATATAAATGCATAATCCTCCGCCTCTGGTCTTACCGGAGTCATCCGCCGTTCTGTCTGCTCGGAATGTTTGATGCTCCGTTAGCGAGATAGCGTTGTCTGGTATCCCGCTGTTTAGCCATGTTTCTGTGAAAATCATGACATTACAGTTCCATAATCTTTTGCTGTGGTTGATGCACAGTCGAATCTCATCCATTTTGTTCACCAGTGACCGTACATTGGCGAGAAAGATGCTGGGTAAAGAGAGCCGGTGTGGTGTTAGCTTTAGCTTAGCTCTTAGCCCGCCGCGCTTCCCCCGTCTTTGAAAATCACAGTAAAGTTAGACATCACTGCATTTAGTGAGGTATCTGAGTACAAGACACTGAATATGTATGTTTCACATTTTACTGCATCTGCTCTTTGCAATTCTAATTTATTCACAGCATTGTGCAAAAGAATAAATACACCCTTATTTACAACAAACATAAACTTCTTTTGGGTAGAGCTGTGCACAACTGGAAACAATATTACAGTACATATTGAAACTGAACCTACAACACACACAGATCTGTAAATCATTCATTAAATTGTTTAATTTAGGAGATATTTTCAGGAAAAAAATTTTTTTTTTAGTAAATTTGCTTGACAGATTTTGACAACTAGTTCAACATTTTTGTATGTAATGACTCAAGTAATGAAATGAGAACTATTAGTTTGATATGGAATGACTATTCAGCATTCACAAGTTTAGTTAATTTTGACTGACATGACATAAGCAAATTATAATGTTATAAAACAGCAGAGAGTTGTATGAAAGCAATTGATGATTGTCCACAAGCATTTGCAATTTGTTGTAAGGAATGAGAAACTGCTACTGTGATGTGCACAGATGACTGATTGTTTAGAGAAATGCATTAACTGTTGTGCAAATGTGAATAGTGTTGTGAGAAATGCACCAAAGCGACTGAGAAAAACTGTAAACAATAATAAAACTGAATAAAATAATGCAGTAAAGTACAAGAGGCAGAAAGAGAAACAAAACAACTGCAGTTCAACAAATTTCAATTACTTGAATGCAAGTATTAAAGCACAATTTAATTACATTTGAATATAAATCATAAACTCTAAAGACAAACCATATCCAGAACATAAATTGCATGAAAAATGACACTTACAAAATTACAAAACAGCATCAAAATGATCTTTATGCATCTTTTAAAACTGAGAGGAACATTTTTTTCGCTGTGTTGCTGTGCTTTTTTGCTGAGTTATTGGTAATGATTTCATAATTTGATATTCCTAAATCTAATCAAGAACATTTATGAACTTTAGGAAAATTAAAACTGACGAGTAAAATAACAGTGAGCCTGTGAATTTATTTACAAAAAATATCTGAAGTGCTCTGGCATGTTTGCCTCACTTGAATATATCTTGTAGGCTTGTACATGAAACACTTTTTTTTAAAAAGATAGATAGATAGATAGATAGATAGATAGATAGATAGATAGATAGATAGATAGATAGATAGATAGATAGATAGATAGATAGATAGATAGATAGATAGATAGATAGATAGATAGATAGATAGATAGATAGATAGATAGATAGATAGATAGATAGATAGATAGATAGATAGATAGATAGATAGATAGATAGATAGATAGATAGATAGATTAAAACAGTTGACAGACAGACAGACAGACAGACAGACAGACAGACAGACAGACAGACAGACAGACAGATAGATAGATAGATAGATAGATAGATAGATAGATAGATAGATAGATAGATAGATAGATAGATAGATAGATAGATAGATAGATAGATAGATAGATAGATAGATAGATAGATAGATAGATTAAAACAGTTGACAGACAGACAGACAGACAGACAGACAGACAGACAGACAGACAGACAGACAGACAGACAGACAGACAGACAGACAGACAGATAGATAGATAGATAGATAGATAGATAGATAGATAGATAGATAGATAGATAGATAGATAGATAGAACGATAGAATTCCATCCCATGGTATTTGATTATAACTTTTTTTTGCAAAACACAAATAAGGGGGCACCCGGATTTGAACCGGGGACCTCTTGATCTGCAGTCAAATGCTCTACCACTGAGCTATACCCCCACACACATGAAAGTGTCACAGGTGTGTTTTTCACAGGACAGTCATCCAGTCATGTTTATTTAAAGTTGTGACTCTGTCATGCTGTAGTCACACTAGAAATTACAGTCTAGAGTATGTGCGTGCAAAAGTCGTACGGTGCTGTGAAAGGGGCGGGAATAAACAAGATAATTAGACATAAAAAAAAGCGAGCGATTGGTCCATGTTTTAAATTTCTGTCAAGACAGGTTATGTTTTGATCTTTCATTGGTCTCACGCAGCCCCGTGATGTGATTTTGCAGGTCAGAGTTCACCAAGCTTGAACTTTGAAAAGCAGCAAACTGCGAAACTTGTCACACAAGCTTGCGTTTCCAGTCTGACACATTTGCTTGCGTATGAATGGAAGTCTATAAGGAGAAAAGTCCAGTGTGACCGCAGCTTATGTCAGGAGTGTTAAACTCAATTCCTGGAGGGCCGCAGCCCTGCACAGTTTAGTTCCAACCCTGCTCCAACACACCTATCTGCAGGGGTGCCTGCAGGATTTTATTTCAAGGTACGCACAAATCCAGCACCGCCCCGCCCCCTTCCCCCAATCATGTCAAGAAACACTGATGCTTACTGTCAAAGGCTACATTTTTAAAGGGCTTTCGTTACGACATAATTCGTTTCCTTTTTAATCTTAATATTTCGTTGAAATCTAAATGTAATAAAAGCACATCTGCACCAAGGAAAAATCAGACGCTCAAGATGAAATCTTTAAAATGATCACATATTAAAAAATTTGCAAATATATGACAGAAGATTGTGAAACAATACAATTAGTGAAGCATTAATTAAATCCTTCCTTTCCACTGACCGAAAATCATCTACTCGCACACTTGAGTAGTGGACGGGCTCAAGCAAAAATATAATTCGTGTATTTTTCTTGGAAAAAAATATCTTTTTAAAACGAATTTCGTATATAGTTTGTTTCTGTTTAAATATTTTTTGTTGGTCAGTCATCTTCTAGGTAAAATAGAAGATTTAAGAACATTTCAGGTGAAGTGCTTGAAAACAAATCCGCTATGCTTCAACAATGCCGCATCACAATCTGGATTGTCAAATAAAATAATAATCTAGCCTAAATAAAATTAAAGTCAAATATTTAATTTCTGTAAAACTGTTTAAAAGTCTATATTAAAGTGTTTTCAATGTTGCGCCGGTCTATTACAATTTAATTCATCTAATTAAATAATTTGAATGAGCAGGACAGGCATTTACAAAGTATTAGCAATAGCACTGAACATGTTCCCACATTACCTCGGTGAAACAAACTCGGTTGGAAGGGTGAGAAAACTCAGAAACTCGTTGTGAGAATGGAGATGTCTGGTTATTTATGCCAGTCTGTCAGATCAAATTGTTTAAAACACTTTGTATGATAGCGGTTCCATGCGAGGAAGCTGTGTAGCAGCTGGATCTGATCTGTCTGATGAAAGAGACAGTTTCCCCGGCTCAGGTGCTGATGAGACTGCAGTCTACTCCGTGTGGGATCAGTATTTGTCTCATTACTTTTAGGCCTTTTGTCAAATGTCTCAATCAAGTTTATCTGTTTTAAAGAGCGTTTACTCATTTTGAACCTTGTTTTAAACAATAGCTATATGAATTGTAATTTTTAGTGTGCAGAAAAACCACCAGCAAAACTAAAGCCAGTAGATTTCTTTACCCATCTCCCACCATGCAAGTACATACACGCTTTAAAACACACAAACGTACACCTTCTGTCACGGTTGCAGGCTTGTGCGCTTTCCGGAGTATCTGTTTTGTCACGTGGGTTTGTGTTGTTCGGTTGTCCATGTGTATTTGTTTGGTCATGTGTTATGACGGCACTCAGCTGTTTGATTTGATCACCAGCTGAGGTTCATTATTGTGCCTATATCTGGGCTACGTTTCTATGTTTCCTTGTCAGTTCGTTGTGTTTGCTTATGTGAGTCTGTATGTGCTCAGGAATAAGAGGAGTGACTGCTGGACTTCGTTTCGCCTATCTGTTCCTGCCCCAGTATCCCAGTGTCCTCGCCCTCCTTTTGTAGCCCTGTTGGCTTAATTTGACAGTGTCAAATAAACTTTCACTTGCATATTGGATCCTTCTCTGTACCCTTATTTACTCGTGACACCTTCATCTGTTGTCATTCTTTCCTGCTTTGTCAATATATCGTAGTGTATACTGTTTAATAATCAATTTAAATTATGTCATAAATAATAAATAAAAAAGCGGCATGAATTCCCGCCCTCTCATGGTAGGTACACACAGTGCGTACAGCTATATGGCTGCAGGTTCCACTGCCTACCTGTTTCAAACAAGACTGAATGGCTTAATTAGTTTGATCAGGTTTGTTTAATTAGGGTTGGAACTAAACTGTGCAGAGCTGCGGCCCTCCAGGAACTGAGTTTGACACCTGTGCTGTAAGTGTTTGCTTTGGATATTTTCCAGTCTTTCAAAAAATACATTGGATACAGAGTTATGTGACTAAATCTCTTTGTTGTTTGTCACTCCGCTCTCTTGGGACGGTGTTGTTTCACTTGTGGTCTGTTGGTGTATTGGGCCTTCATCATCACTCCAGCTACTGTCAGCAAATCAATGCTAAAAATATGTAGAAACATAATGCAGTTGTCAGTGATCTTATCTGTGCAGCTTGAAGAAGTCGCTACCTCTGGGTGTTTGTTTTGCAATCTGTTGTTCTAAAAATCTGACCTGGCATTGTCTGAATTATTTGACCTTATTTTAAAGGGACCATATCATTAAAATGGCAGCACAGTGAGTTAGCTTTGTCACCTCACTGCAAGAAGGTTGCTGGTTTGAGTCCCGGCTGGGCCAGTTGGCTTTTCTGTGTGGAGTTTGCATGTTCTCCCCGTGTTGGCGTGGGTTTCCTCCGGGTGCTCCGGCTTTGCCCACAGTCCAAAGACATGCGCTATAGGTGAATTGGATGAACTAAATTGGCCATAGTGTATGTGTGAAGGTGTATGGGTGTTTCCCAGTACTGGGTGGCGGCTGGAAGGGCATCTGCTGCGTAAAACATATGCTGGCATAGTTAGCGGTTCATTCTGCTGTGGTGATACCTGATAAATAAGGGACCAAGTCAAGGGAAAATGGATGAATATCATTAAAATCCCCCCTCAAAAATACTGGTACTGCGTTATGTATTTAGATGACTTGTGTATTTATCAATAATGTTTCGAAGAATGTGTAAATCCAGGGAAATAAGCTATTTAAACTAGTGATACAGACCATGTTTCCATGGTTATGATGTCACGCCCTCAAATTTTTACGTTGTTTTATAGAAAACAGGGAAACAGCAAAGATGTTGTGCTTTATTAGACTGCACAGTATATGCTACATTATACCAAAACCCTAAAATATACTTACTATAATAAAACCACACTGCTTCTTCTCCACATGATCACAACTTCATCAGAATTTTTTTTAGGATGTAATGATGATCACAATTTCCATGATTCAGTCACTGCATTATCAAAATATGCCTTTGTTTGTTGTGAATACGCGCCCTCTAGTGGTGAAAATCACATTCTGTACCTTTAATCTTTGTTTGTAGTGTGCAGATAATACATTGAACATCGGGGTGGATCAGCTTTTTCAGTATTTCAGTTTCAGTGTTTTTTAATATATTATATATTAATACATTTAATTTAATTACATCTCATTTATCAATTAAACTTATTTAAGCTTTCAATTTTGTGAGATAATGAGCGAATTTTCTGACCTACCTTAACCTTTGATAAATGATTCTCAAATTAGGGATCCTCACAAGCAAACAGTTTTTTTAATATATATATATATAAAATGATCAATTTCACTGAACTGTGATAAGTTTCTCTCACTGATCGTTTTAACAATAAACTGATGATCATAAAAAGATTGCGCTACTCTTTTTATTGTTTAGCTTCCATCTGTGAGCATAGGCATTCATTAAAATGCATGTTGTTTAGGTTAAACGCCTTATGATTCATACCCTGGTTGGTTGGGCTTATTGTAAGTTATCTTGATGCTAGTTTGGAAGTGTTGCCAGATTAGGGCAACTATTTCCAGGCAAAAAACTCTCCAAAACCTGCCTGCTCCAAGAAAAACCTGCCCAAAACATTTACTACCGAAAGAATGCAGTACAATAGAATGCAAGACTGATAAGGTTTTTCTTAACAAAATAAATATGTAAAAGAAAAAAGATCGGAAATCCAGATCGGAAAACAATACAACAGGAAAACATCAAAGATAAAGAGAAAAACTGTTATGTGAGATGTTTTTAAATGTCAGTAATGATGAAACCACCTGACATTAACCCTCAGAAACATACATGCATTTTTTAAATTGACAAAACAAGGAAAAATAGCCCAAAGAAAGTGATTGGATTATGTAAATAATGTTTCTAGTGCAACAAGCTAACAAGCTTTTGGGTTGACCATGCTCTCACACTCGCTTGTACACTATAACATAACCAAACATGTGTCGATTGTGTTCAGAATAACAAGTGACAGTGATAATGATAATAATAATGTGCTTACCTTTGTGATTTGCTTTGAGCAGAGAGGAGAGATGGGTTACTCGCTTTACTGTAACTACAACTTATAGTCATACCAACCAGTGTTCACTTGAAAAGAAAACTACAAGTTCTATTTCTGTATTTATCCAAACAACATATATCTGATCGTATGAAGCACATTTGAGCCTAGTTTGTTGACTCATTAGCATATCAAATGTAAAGAATTGAATACCTTAAAAATGCTTCAAAACCACTAAACTAAATCTGATCTGCACATCCAAAGTCAAAAAGTTTAAGATGCCATGGTTGCTGAAATGCATTTCTTTATCGTAACATCTCCCCATGAACATAACCACACAAGTAGCACATCTTGTCAAAAGTCAAAAAACAAAAAGAGATACCTCCTAAAAAAAGCAAGACTGATTCTTAAAATAAAACAGTTGTAGGAAGGTCAGCTGAAATTTGTGTACATATGATTCACAGCCTAGTCAATATACTAAAAACATCATTTACTAGGTATTAAGTATCTGAACGTACAAGGGAAGTAAAACATGCTTTGGTTTTAGCTAGAATACAAACCCCAAATCCAGTTCTGTAGAAATGTTGATGTTTCTGTGGAGCGCAGATTGAATGCGGGCCTGCCAGTCACTTATTTTCAGTGCAACTACATGTCAAGTTTAAAGACTGCAAAGGGGAAATTTTGGATGGTATGAAGATACCAGCTTCCTTAAAACATTGTTCTGTGATTACATTTCACAACAATCCCGTAAGGTTTGAATAGACCAGAGCAATGATCAGCGTTGTGTCATAGCTGGGGGCGTGGCGTGGGGTGGAGTCAGCATGGGGAAATAATTTCTTCTTCCTCCATTTGAAAAATTTGAATTGCAACCAAAATAGCAACACCAAAATAGCAACACCAAAATGGCAAAACCAAAAAATGACACCTTAAAATAATGTCACCATTAAATATTCCACCTAATAATTCCTATACTGGTGAATGAGCATTTGACCGTGATGCATTTTTTGGCAAAACACTGACCTCTAGCATAACCCTTGTGTAACAATTATTAGTTTTATGTGTGACAATATTGGTCACTACTAGGGCCAGACAGAATCTGCGGACATTTTTTGCTATTTCTGCACTTTTTTTTTTTTTTTAAATCTGCGGATTTAAGTGGAATGATTTTGGGAGTATCATAACTAAAACCTTAATATATGAAATTAAAAAAGAATACATTTTTTACTTTTATTTAATATTTACACTTGTTGCATATAAAGGTTGTAAAAGAAAAATGTATGTGCATTTAAAATGTGGTCTCAAATGTGGTACACTGCCACCCTGTGGGGGGGTTTGTTGTTGCTTTTGTTTTCTCTCTCTCTCTCTCTCTCTCTCTCTCTCTCTCTCTCTCTCTCTCTCTCTCTCTCTCTCTCTCTCTCTCTCTCTCTCTCTCTCTCTCTCTCTACCTTGTCTCACCTGTTAGCAATTAAGTGGTTGGGGCATGCGGCAGTAGGAACAAAGGGGAGATGGTGCCAAACACTAGTTGGTGAAGGCTGCTCTCATTTGTTTCTCCTGCTCCAGACTAGCTTTTGTGCTTGGGATACTAGTTGTAGTATAAAAAAATCTTGTTGTTTGTGAACAATAGTGAAATTTTCACTTTAAAATCCCATTGTTTTTTTATACTTTATCTTGTTGGTTTTGTTTCAAGTTATTGGAGCTATACAGAGGTGGATATCACTTTTTGTTTAAATACGTTTATTTTTCTCCTGTTTCTGATAGAGAGGGAGCAAGGTAAGATCTTTGTTTTTTCTTTATTAATTTTCTTTTGAGAGTTTAGAAAGTGGCTTCCTCATTCAGTTAGATCTTTTGTTTGTTGTTTTGGCATTATCCCCTCCTGACCTATTTTTCTTGTACCATAGGTCATTTATTATTTATTAATCTGTTAATAAATGTACTTTTTTTGACATTGGATTTGGTGTGAGTTGTTGTTCGAGTGCTGGGACAGGAGAAGGATGATGATTGCTGACTGCCTTGCCCTTTAGTTTTTTTTTATTATTTTGTTATATTTTCTATTATCAAAATTGGCCTCTAATTTATTTTATAATTTGGCTAAATTTAAGTTGTTAATTTTTGTTTTTTCCCCTTTAAGTTAAATTGTTGCGTGTTTCCCTGACCCTAGACCCTAGATCCAATTAGATCGAATTTATTTGGTAAACAAAGCAAGTCTCTCATATAGCATATCTACTAAATGACAGAAAATATTACAAATATTGTAAATATAAATTTACACACATTTACACAAGTACATAAACAGAATCAATGATGGGCTAAAAATCTGCTGAATTCTGCACGCGCAAATTCCATGTGGACCTAGTCATTACCAACACTAAAACATAACCTGAAACTGCGTCTAACCTAATAAAATCATGCTTGTCAAATCGTTTATGTCCTTTGTATCTTTCCAGAAAACCCAATTACAACACATTGCAATGTCATTTAAATTCAGGAAAAATCACCTGCCCAGTATTTTAGACAACTATCTGTCAAATAGGTTGCACAAACTACACTATAAAAGAATAAATGGCTCGCACAAAAGGCAAGAACATGTGTAGATTTTTCTTAAAACAATTAAACCAAAAGACTGATAAAAAAGCGGGATATTTTCACCATATGCGACATGCGGGACAAAATACCGTGCTTTACAATGCAAAATGGAGCGGGTGGTCAACCTACCAGCTTCTATATGTTCATTTGGCAGTATGTAAAACTTAAGATCAGGATTTTTAACTTATCTGAGGTAAAAAAAACGTAATGTAATGTTTATGTAACATTAATGTAACGTTCTAATGACTTGTTTTCTCCCACTGCATAAACAGTGGTGACGTTGTTGTGGGCATTCCCGGCTATGCCGATCAAGTCTATTCTTCCCAGATCTATACAATCTAGGATTGAGGAGTAGACTCTAGTTGTTTAAACACAAATCCACTCTACAGATAGGGGTCAGTTTCCACCAAATATTGGTAGTGGATGATGAGTACTCCGCATCATAATTAGATTCCATCCAGACATAGAATATGACATGCAATTATTATGAGTTGATATTAGAACACATTCTTTTCATTCTATCACTATTCACCAACTGCTAAGTTGATATTAGAACACATTCTTTTCATTCTATCTCTACTCTCCAACTCATAAGTTGCAAATCGCATACAATAGCACTATTTATAGGCCATTTTGGAGTATTTATTTATTTCGGATCATGAAAGTAAAATTCTCCCAGGTAACTGATTTTGCTGCTTGGTCAATGCAGTTGTACTACTGATAGGTACTATTTTGGTGCTTTATTTCTTAAGGTTTTCAATCATTAAACTTCACATGGGAAACATTTTTAATTTCCGTTCAGTGTTCTATTTGGGATGCCACTAAACTAAACTCTACATGGTTTAAACTACAAGTGTCTATAGTGTGTCATTTGGGACACAACTATTGCAATTCAACCTTAGTACCTGATAGCTCCCACCCTTCTGTTAAATGAGCAAAGATGCGACCGTTGAGTGCACTTAATTTAATCAATTGAATAAATACATTATCTGGAATTTAAAGCACTTATTAATTTTAGAATTTGCGACGTGAATGCAATATACTACGAAATGTCATAGAATAGTGCAGAAGTATGCGAAGTGGGACACAACTTCACTGTAAAAAATGCTAGGTTCCAACACAAATCGATTAAGTTCACCTAAACATTTTTACAAATTTAAGTGGATTGAACATAAAACAATTAAGTTGTCCCAAAAAAATCTTAAAAATTGTGTTGTTTCAAACTCAAGGAGTTTGATCAAGCAACAAAAGTATTTTTTGAGTGAATAGTTTATGGCATGTGATTATTAATATGAGTTTGTATTAGAATACTGTTTTATTACAACATTAGAGCATCTTTCCTTGCAACAAGACTCTTGTTTCTGTGTTTGAACTAATTTGAAAGTCTAGAAGTGTGTGATCTTTGGTCATTTAGTATATTATTTCCAGTTTTTAATCTGTTGAAACAAAGAATAAACCAACGTGTCTGATGAATAGTGTTTTAATAGCTGTTCCAGTCAATTTCAAATGTAAATGTTCAATTTTCAAGCCTTAGATAAAAACTATTATCAATGGACTGTAATCTGGCTTGTCCTCAAACACCAAAAAAATAAATAAATAAACAATAATCAGATTACTCTAGGATGGACATGTTAACAGCTTATTCAACAATGTATTTGATTTAAAGAAAGATAATTGGCCATTTAACATAGTGTTGAGTCTTCTGTGTAATATATTGTTGTTCCTACTATGGACATCAGTGGTTATCTGGTTTCCAACATTCTTGAAAATATATATATATATTTGTGTTGGGAGAGTAGATGGTGAGAACATTTTAATTTAATCCTGTCATCATTTACCCACAGGCTCAGGTTGTTCCAAACCCATTTATATTTCTTTGTTCTGCTGAACACAAAGGAACATATTTGGAAGAATGTCAGTAACCAAACAGATCTGGCCACCCATCAAACACTTAAAAAACAAACACAATAACACAAAAATGCATCTCATCATAATCAACAAAACATCTCCATATAGACAAACACATTCTTTTTGGAGCTGTCCTCATTTTCCACATCTTACATTTTTTAAGTCTTTATTTTTATACATTTTTAAAGATTTTAAAACCCAAATTGAATTAAAAAAATGTAAATTAAATTTTAAAAATGTAAACATAATCTGCATCATTTTAATTTTAACCAAATCATTGAACTTAAGTACCTTCATTTTAAAAATAACTATTGACCAAATATCCCACATTCCGAATTGGATGTATATTTATTCCCCAAATGTCCACACCAAAATCATGTAATGTAAATGGCACTGTAAATGTATTCTAATTATCCAAGGTATGTTTTGCTTTAAACAGTATTGCCACAGTTTTTACTACTTTTGATGTAGCATGTTTTCCAAATAATTCTAAATATTGCATAAACTTTTTCAAAACATGTATCAATTTTTAAAATCTACAATACAGTTAATTTTAAACTTCCCAAATAACATAATCTCTGTTTTACCTGTTTAATGACAATTTGTTAACATCAAACCACAATTTTAACTTACTGATTTCTTTTGTAGTCACCTTCATTAGCTGTGATAAACTGTGCCTAGAACAAAAACAAAACTGTGTCATTGACAAAACAAAATAGTTATTACCAACTCTAATATTCAACATATATCATTAACGTAAATTCTAAACAATTTTGGACCTCGGACTGATCCCTGTGGTACACCACAATTTACTTTAATATATGACTTTGACCATTTAATGTCTTCCTTTGTGTCCAGATTTTCACTTTTTTGACCTGGGTTTGTAATAATCCGAGGGTGACTATATTTTATGCATATCCCTTTAATAAATCAGGCATCTGTTTTACCCTTTGTTTGTGGTGACACCTAGTGGCTAATGAAACAACTACATGAATTGCACACAAGACATTTTGATTTCATGAGAGTTTCATCAGATTCATTCATCCACCATTATACCATTGATACACACAGCTCAGTGGCTTTGACTGGCTCTAGGGGTTATTTTTTGCTTCTCAGTTTGTTTTGCAAAGCAATCCTGTGCCCAGGCTTCTGTTATTCCCAAGCGTTATTTGAAAGTCCAGTGGATTTGTAATCCTTTTCATGTGGTGTAATAAAAACAGGGGGCACCCGGATTTGAACCGGGGACCTGTTGATCTGCAGTCAAATGCTCTACCACCGAGCTATGCCCCCACTCACTGAGCAAGTGGCTCATTATGTATACAATGGGTGTGATTATGAGAGTAAGTGTATCATATTTTATAATCTCAGCCTGTAGCCTTTGTGCTGACCTCCTGCTGCATAACATAACTGCATAATAGATGCCCATGAATAACTGTGATAACTGGAGAATTGTCTGTCGGTCTGTTTGTTTGTTTGTTTGTTTGTTTGTTTGTTTAAATGTGAATGAGGTTGGAATCCAATCTTAAATCTGATCTATGATACCCTGGACCACAAAAGCAGTCAATGTAAATTTACCGTTTGTTTTTAGATTTCTACATCACATGAAATGAGTTAGCTTTCTGTTGATGTGTTGTTTGTTAGAATTCAACAATATTTGGCTGAGATACAATTATTTGGATGGTTAAAAAAAACTAATTCTTAGAAAATCGCCTTTAAAGTTGTTGAAATGAAGTGTTTAATGCACACTACTAATCTAAATGTGATATATTTACAATAGATATTCTACATTTATACTCTGATATTCTACATTTATCATTCATGTAAACTCAAATCAGTTTTGGACCTAAAACTGAACCCTGCAGTACACCTTACTTTAGTATATGACTTTGACCATTTAATAAATAAAAATAAATACAATAGCAGTAAATGTGTGGCGAGACCTGTTTGGCTGCAGACATTTTTCCAAATATCTTCCTTTGTGTTCAGATTTTCACCTTTTTTTTACGTGGGTTTGTAATACAGTGGTCCCTTGTTAATCGCGGGAGTTACGTTCTAAAAATAACCCGCAATAGGCGAAATCTGCAAAGTAGTAAGCTTTATTTTTTACAATTATAGATGTTTTAAGACTGTAAAGCCCCTCACTACACACTTTATACACTTTTCACAGACAGGTATTAACATTTTCACACTTTTCTCTCTTGTTTAAACATTCTCAAAGTCCAGTATTATAGAATGAAACCAATAATCAAAACCTGTTGTCAGGTGCAAACATTCATCTCTATCAGCAAAAGGTTCATAAAGCTTTATAGCTTTTGTGTGGATAATGTTGGCATCCAGCGTAATGTTTTTTTCCTGCGGTCACTGATCCACAAAGCTAAAGCTGATTCCATCCTTAAGGGGGTCGCACACCAGATGCGCAGCGCACAAGACAGTTGGAAGTAAAGTAACACTCACCGGACGCACACATTCGCATGTTATTTAAAATGAAACTATTCAGATGGCTCTGTGGCACGGCAGAAATATAAACAGTGTCCTGAGTCGTAGCTGGGCACCGCAGACAGCAGCCGACTTGAGGCGCCGGTGTGCATACCCTGGTATAAACCTATATTTACAATTCTAAAATGCATGGCGCTGCGTGGCACGGCGCATTCGGTGTGTGACCCCCTTTACGATGGTCTTGCTGCAGACAGTTACAACCCTTTTTGCATCCTTGTTGGAACTAGCACTGCTAGCGATCAAAGATTCATGTTATTTGGCAAGCTGAACGCATTCTGTACTGTACAGGAGACACGAAGGAGATTGATTGACAATGGTCTACAGCTAATCATGATGCAGAACACAATGTGCTGTAAAAAAAAAGCATGTCAATTTGCACTAAAAAATATCCACAAAACTGTAAGACCATGAAAGGTGAACCCGCGTTATAGCGAGGGACCACTGTAATTCGAAGGTGACTAAATTTTGGGTAAATCCCTTTAATAAATCGAGAATGTTTCACCCTTTGTTTGTGGTGACACCTAGTGGCTAATGAAACAACTACATGAATTGCACACAAGACATTTTGATTTCATGAGAATTTCATCAGATTCATTCATCCACCATTATATCATTGATACACACAGCTCAGTGGCTTTGACTGGCTCTAGGGGTTATTTTTTGCTTGTCTGTTTGTTTTGCAAAGTAGTTCTGTCATATATATATGTAAATATATGTCATTGTCATATTAACATTGTACTTTTTAGTCTAGATAAGCTTCAAGTTTCACAGTGTTTACATCAGATCTATAAAAACAAGTTGTTAATGGACTTTGAGGGAGCTAAAGAGCCCCTGTCTTGGTCTTACTGGTATATCATATTCATTCAAGGTTTCAGATGATTAGCTTCTGTTATTCCCAAACGTTATTTGAATATCCAGTAGCAGAGATTTGTCCTCATTTTCAGGTGGTGTTATAAAAACAGGGGGCACCTGCATTTGAACCGGGGACCTCTTGATCTGCAGTCAAATGCTCTACCACTGAGCTATACCCCCACTTGTGTATGACATCCACAGGTGAGGCTTTCACAGGGCGTAACTGAGCAAGCGGCCCATTATGTACACAATGGGTGTGATTATAAGCGTGAGCGTATCTCATCTTTTATAATCTCAGCCTGTAGCCTTTGTGCTGACCTCCTGCTGCATAACATAACTGCATAATAGTTGCCCATGAATAACTGTGATAACTGGAGAATTGTCTGTCTTTTGGTCTGTTTGTTTGTTTGTTTGTTTGTTTAAATGTGAATGAGGTTGGAATGCAATCTTAAATCTGAGCTATGATACCCTGGACCACAAAAGCAGTCATTCATTTACCTTCAGGTTAGTCTCTTATTTATACGAGGTTGCCACAGCGGAGTGAACCGCCACATAAAAGCAGTCATAAGTGTAAATTTACATGAAATGAGTTAGCTTTCTGTTGATGTGTGGTTTGTTAGAATATTTGGCTGAGATACAATTATTTTGAAATCTGATAGTTCAAAAAAAAAAACTAATTCTTAGAAAATCGCCTTTAAAGTTGTTGAAATGAAGTGTTTAATGCACACTACTAATCTAAATGTGATATATTTACAATAGATATTCTACATTTATACTCTGATATTCTACATTTATCATTCATGTTAATTCAAATCAGTTTTGGACCTAAAACTGAGCCCTGCAGTACACCTTACTTTAGTATATGACTTTGACCATTTAATGTCGCCATTGGAAAAAATAAATACAATAGCAGTAAATGTGTGGCGAGACCTGTTTGGCTGCAGACATTTTTCCAAATATCTTCCTTTGTGTTCAGATTTTCACCTTTTTATTAATTAATTTATTAATTTTATTAATAAAATCAGCAAAACTGCGAGATCGCGAAAGGTGAACCGCGCTGTAGCGAGGAACCACTGTAATACAAGAGTGACAAAATTATGGGTATATCCAGGGCTTGACATTAACTTATTTGATCACCAGCCACTGTGGCTTGTAGTTTTCCAACATTACTAGCCACTTGTC
>NC_079437.1:14551071-14653571 GCF_903798145.1 Danio aesculapii | reverse complement strand
ATATAATTTCACTCACCTGGGAAATAGAGGCAACTCGAACGGTTTGTGAGCACCATTAAGTGCACACAGCATGCCATATCATATAATAATTGTAAAAAATTATTCCAAAAGGCAGCTGACTGTGTAAAGCCACATAAAAGAAAACAAAAATATGTATATGCCGAGTATATGCCGAGTTCAGTGGCTAATCAGCTGAGGTGAATTGACGGCGACCAGCAAGACGTAGCTGTCACTCAAGTGACCACCCACTTAATTATGCAGACGTAATATAACTTAATAAATTCTAAATGGGTGAGTTATAAAAAAATCACCCCCTCACAGTTGTCAGGAAGGGTAATATTAGCTATTTGCATCAAAATCATTGTTTGTACCAGGTTGTAAACATGTTGTCATCAGCTGTAAATTTAGCCAATATAGCATGGCAGTCAGTGGACATCTGGACGTCTTGGAGCCAGCCCCCAGAGGCCAGTCAATGAATTGCAGTTTCAGTTACTTCCATATTGGCTTTATGAGGGAGGTTGTGGCTTGGGAGATCCCAAAAGCTTATTTTGTTGTAAAAGGGGTAAAATGGGTGCCCTTTAAGTTAATTTTTCAGACAAAATATAAAATGTCCCTAAATACACATAAAAATATTATATTTAGAGATAATTGAACAAAATTTGTGTTATTATTCAAAACGGTTTCATTAGTTTTAAAAAATAATGGGAAAATGTACATGCTAGAATCACCCATATGCTGCATGCTGTGACTGTTGTTAACTTTGCTTCATTTTGGGCAGAATTTACTCCTTTTTTACAATCACTGATTATTGCCAAATTGGCATCTCCTACATTCCTTCTAGAATGAGTTTGGTGACCCCTCATAAATCTTTCTTGACCCCTAGTTAGGCTCATGACCTCAGGTTGTGTATACAATGCAGACTGTGTTAAAGAAGCTTTACAGAGATGAACAAACACAAAGGTACGCATTCATATTCAGGTATACATTTACATCAATGTGTTGGGCAAAACACAGAAATGCTCTCACTATGAGACTCTTCAACTGTCATCTAAAAATAGGCCAAGTGAGAACTGAGAGAAATGAGGATTTGAAATGTTGGTTTTCAACCTGCTAAAAGAATCGACATCCATCCACACACTGCAAAGTTTCGAGATTCGCTCTCATGACCGCAATGATTGACACGGTGATGACCGTATGATTAGACGGGACAAAAATATAATGTCAAAATAGGCTAGGACTCCTTCACTAATTTCAGGAGCTCCCTCAGTGATTTTAATCTGGAACTGGGCCTATACGCCAGGCAAATCTACAAGAGGAAGACACAAGTGAAAACATATCAAGCGTTCCAGGGGAGATAATTAAAATTAGACAAGTGCTTTTACTTTTGAAAGTGACAGTTAACCCCAAAATGAAAATGTACTCTCTATTTACTCACTCTCAAATGGCTTTAGGAGTTTCTATGTTGAAGATATTTTGAAGAAAGCTGAAACCGTTGACTTCCATAGTAGGTAAAACAGTCAGTAGGGCTGGGTGATATGGCAAAAATCCAATCTCGATAATTATTTTCCATATTGAACAATAACGATATATATTTCGATGTCATTTGTTAATGCTTTCAGATTTAAAAGAGTACCCCAACAATGAATGAAACCACAAAAATAAGAGGGTCCATTAAACAGCATATCATATTTTTGGCCAATACATTTCCGGTGGATAAAATTTAGTGCACCTCTAATATCAACACACTTTTAGATTCCTGTTGTTGCACATTTCTGCTTACATCAATATAGAGTAAAAAAGTTTTTTTTAAACTTATCATTGTGATTGACTTAAATTTTTATCGCTAGATAGATCGTTCATTGGCCCAGCCCTATAAGTAAGTGAGAATTCCAGCATTCTTCAAAATATCTTCTTTGTGTTCAGCAAAAGAGCTTCATGAAGGTTTGAAGGGTGAGTAAATGATGACAGACTTTTCAGTCTTGTGTAGTCTATCTCTTAAAGTGGCGAATCGTAGGCAGCATGGCAAAGACTACAGAACATAAGAAAGCTCTGTTTTGCACTGAATTGTACGTGTACTGTAATTGTATATTCAGCCATCGGGTGTCGCTCAAACAAAAGGCCACTCAAACTAAACTAACCCAAACCAAAGCTCACACTGAACTATTTTTGGCGCATCCGATTCGAAACTGACAATACTTTCATTTCATACAGGAATATGAACATGGTCTGTGACTGTGTGAAACGTTTTCTCTTTTTCCAACTCAACAAACACAACTGTTCACAACTGTTCAGTTCTCAAAGTATGCATACATGGAATTAGAATTATTACCCAATAAAACGTCTTTCCCCCTTAAACCCAATCTGGTTTTACTGAACAGACAGAAATGAGGGAAGAGACACTCCCAATATGAGTATCACAGTATCAATATCCGCTTTTTAAAACAAGTCAACATTAAGATAAACTCTACATAATACAAACTTAAACTAATTTAACTCAAAATCAGAACTTTTTTTCGATTTTAGATTGATATTAGATAGTGAAAGTCTTCCGCGGAATGCCCTTGCTTATCTGTGCACGTGAGCGCGCAGCAGGACACAGCGGCAGAGCCGTGAGCGCGCCTTCCGCGTCTGCTTCGTTTCGCTGACAGCCAGCGGTGCGAACTGGACTCATCAACGGCTACAGATCCACACCTCAACAACACAACACTGCTCCTGCCGACCGAGTCCTCGTTTCATTCCTTCGGCCTGCTATTATCATTCCTCCAAAATGAACCCGCTGTGTAGCAGATGTAACCGAGTGGTGTATCCCACGGAAAAAGTGAATTGTCTTGACAAGGTAAGGCTAAGCGAAACTTAGCATACGCTAGCATAGCTCACACCTCTGGTTGTGTGTTTTATTGATATGTGACTCCTGCTATGTGTAGTAATGCAATAACGATGTTTCTTGAAAAGAAAAGGAAGGCTGTTTCATATGGTGTGGTTTGAGATTGTGATCATAGCGGAAGCGTCTGGGCGAAGGGGCTAAAACGGATCGATTGTGATAACTTCACTGCACGCTACAAGTTGTCGATTATATATTGATTATTTCTCAGTGTTAACACTGTCGCTTATCGATACAAAAGTCATAGGAAGTCGCTATTATTATTATTTGTTTCAAACAAACGGCGTTTGCTTGTTCGTGGCCTCGTTCGCGAGGAGGAGGAGGTGGTTTATGACGTGTCAGTCTGTCCTGTGGGCGACATGGACGGACCCGAAAACCCCCAAAAACAGCCCAGGTCATGTTAAACGCTCACATCTTTTTATGGTGGCTTTCAACTACAGATGAACACATTTGATTTAAAAACGCGGTTTAAACACGGTTATTTAATTGTGTTATGCAGATGTGCAAGTTTTGCTCGTGCACAACGTTGAGGCCTGTGCTATTTGTAGGACAAATCTGACATTTTATCCTTAAAATATCGCCCGCGAATGCACATCGGGCCTTGCATTTTCATCATGTTTACCAGCCGGACTGGAGGAAGTGTTGCTGCGCGACATGCTTGTGAAAGCTTTTATATGCAGACCCCACCCCCTCTTAGCCCATATCCTCCTTATCGCTGTGTTTTTTCTTTTCTGTGATGAAATCTTGAGTTGTTGAATTGCTTTAGATGCTCCAGAGGGGTGGGGTCGCCTTCTTTTATTCTCATGCAGCGCATGTAACGTTATTTGCGAGGGAGAGAATCTGGGGCGGAGTGATCATGATGATGATAACGCGTGTAATGGACGTTAAAAGCACATTAATCGATCGTGGCCTTGAACGATGAGCAGCAGCTTGAGGAATGACTGTATTGTGTGTGTGTAAATGTGAGGCATATAGTTTATAAAAGTGAAGTGGGGGCGTCTGATGATGGCACACCTCCCACGAATGATGCGTACGCAAGTTGGTGCACATCCACACCGCCCGGAGGAAAGGCCTCACACAAGTTGCTTCACGCTTTCATTGAGTTCAGGCATGCTGATGCTTCTGTCAGCCAGAAGAGAGGCCAGCCTCCGCTCGTCACTTCTGCTTCAGTGCTCGAGCTCGTCAGCTGTCATTCTGGAGAACATCTCTGAGGAACCGCACCCATCTGAGGTGGTCCAGGGGTCCTACTGTTGTTTAAACAGAGAGTTCTCCCAAAAATTAAAGGTGTAGCTCACCCCCAAAAAATGAAATTATCCTAGCTGTTTATGCTCTTTAGTTTGTAAACTTTTATGACTTTCTTTCCTCTGTTAAACAAAGATGTTTTGAGGATTGGTGGGGAAATCAGCTGTTGACACCCATAGTAGGAACAATGATGCTGTGAAAGTCAATGGCTGCTGCTTTCTAACATTCTTTAAAGTTTCTTCCTTTGTGGTCAATAGAAGAAAGAAACGGAAACAGGTTTGGAACAAGTGCAGGATGAGTAAATGATGACTTTTTTGGTGAACTACACTTTTTAATGTTTACCCCATTGTGTTGTGTGAAATGCATTGTTTTTGTGGCGTAAAGGAAGAGAGGTTTAGCATAATATTAGTCCAGAGAAAACTTTTCTGTTGAATAGGAGATATGGCAAACTAAAAATAATAAAAACATGGTAAAACTGGAGTTTTTGTGTTGTAAGAAATTTATTTTTAAATAAATTACAAGTAACAGTAAAGTCTTTTATAATCTTTATTTATTTTTCATTTCAGTTAACCTTATTATGCAAATGTTTCTGAAAGTACAGTTCTTTTATGTGCAACAGCTACAGGGGTAACTGGTCAACCCCTCAAACAACCCATAGGAGGAGAATAAAAACTAAGTAACAAAATAAATATGCCTTATAGGGTTGGATCGATAGGCGATGCCATAGTCTATCGCCGATAGACCTCATGATGCTGAGCCGGCATCACGATCCTCCGCCCCCGTCTCTTTGGTCTTTTGAATCTATCAGATAACATGTCACAGCATGATTTTATATTTTATAATTTATATTTCCCAAATGATGTTTAACAAATTCAGGAATTTTTCACATTATTTTCAAAATAAAATATTTTATTTTGGCTAGAATAAAAGTAGGTTTAAATATTTTATATTGTTATACAATGAATTGCCTAATTACCCTAATTAAGCCTTTGAATCACACTTTGAATCTAAATGCTTGTATTTTGAAAAATATCTAGTAAAATATTATTTACTGTCATCAAAGCAAATATAAAATAAATCAGTTATTAGAAATGAGTTATTAAAACAATTATGTTTACAAATGGGTTGAAAAGCTTCTTTCCATTAAACAGAAATTGGGGGGGGAAAGGGTTGCTAATAAATGAGGAGGGCTAATAATTCTGACTTCAACTGCATATATGCAGTTATTTTCCTCCCTGTAAATAAGGAAAGGGAAATAAATACGATAGAATAAAAATATAAAACAAACTGTGCTTTAAGCATCTTCACTGTAAGAATAAAACTTTATCTACAAAAGTCCTTCAGTGAAGAGCAGTGAGGGATTTTCTTCTTTTGTTGTTTGATTAATTATAAAAACAGGCGGCAGCTGGAATATTGTGCGCTGTCACTTTAATGGGTTCTCTTTCACGTGTCTTTTGATTCTCAACTCGTTTGTTTATTACGCAAATGAGGGTTTATATGAATAATTGGTAAACACCGCGCTTTGACACCTATTTGACCATTAAAGCGCTCGCATTATGATGACTTTAGATGCGTGTGCTCTGCACTTCTCTGAGCGCACCGTGTGCAAATGAGACCGAATACTGACCGCATGTTATGTGTGCGGCGCACACACACAGCTGTGGCATGCGGTCAGCATACGTGCTTTTAAAAACACGATTCGAATGTAAATCAATGAACGGTGTGCATCCCGTGCTGCAAACATTACATTACAGTACATGCTTTTAGTCATTTTCATGTGAAACTGAGCTTTGCAGAGCAACAAATGTGTACAACTGGAAAGGGGGCGGTAAATTATGCAATAATCATTAATCATTTAATGATTTGATTAATGATTTTCATAATCGTTAGAAGCCAAAATCGAAATCGAATCTTCGATTATTTGCACAGCCCTAGTTGGTTGTGCACCTTTTTTTACCAACCAAGTTTGTCGACGCCATTATAACGACACAGATCACTCTGCCTATTCTTGCCAGAGTCTCGTGGAAAAAGTAATTGACAGGTGGTAAGTTGTGTGTAACTTATTTATTTATGATTCAGTTATGGGTGTAACAAAGACCATGCAGGTCAGGTAGATGAAACGATAGGCTACAAATAATTAATTCGTTTTGAATGAATGTATTATTCATAAATAACTAGTTTACCTCCACCTATGACAATGATGCCCTCGTCCATCGTGATTTTTCACAATAGACATTGTATGATGCCAAATTGGGCGACATCACCCAACCCTAATAGCATAATGAAACAAACCAAAACAAAGACACCAAAAAATATATATTTTTAATTCTGTTTTTCAATGAGAGGAAAAAATTATAAATCAGCAAAGATTTGTGGTGTTTTCTTAACAAAGTTAATTAGAGGATCCTAATTTTTATAAAATTTGTTTTATAAAAAATATATTTTCTATATATAGAAAAGACAACAAATCTTCTAGTCATGAGAGGGTGGGAGGAGGTTTAGGAGACTTCCAATGTGGTAGGATACACTTAGGCATGGGACGATAACTGGTTTCAAGGTTTACCACGATTTGGAAAAGTCAAGGTTTTAAAACCATCAAAATTTTCTGTTAAACCATTCCTAAAGTTTTTTTTATGTGTGTTTTTTATGTGTTCCAAAGAAATCTGTGTTTGAAGCTAATGAAGAAAGCAGATGTCAATGATTTATTTTATTTATTTAGCCTGACATGCTTAGTGTTTCAAAATATCATAAATGTTTCCTGAAAATGAAATATATCTTGTTCAATGGAGAAAAAAGTAGTTTTTTACCAGGACATTTAAAAATAACTTATTTTAGAGCAGTAATCACTATACTGTGATGCTGCGTAAACATGACAGTTTTTATTACATTTATAATGTAAATGTAAAGAAGAGGCCGCCGTGTAATAAATACTGAACTTATAATCAGTGACTATGATGTGGTTTCACTTTCGAAATGCGGTATAAATTCATCCCATTTTAGCGTTATTAATTCTGTTGAACACATGCAGGTGCTGTTTGTCAATTTGACAAGACTTCTACGTTCGTTCTTGCTGTCAATTGCAGAAGAATGATCGATAAAAGGTTTCTGATAAACCGCTGTGACAGCTGCAGACGCTGTGTGACATGTGTGTGTACGCGAGGGGGAGTCAGATTTATCCGGGAGTCAGATTTCAATACAACACAGGCACTGCATGTTCCTCCGTGTCGCCTCAGTAATGGGTCGTTCTTGAACAATTCATATCGATATGAACGACATTGAATAATCCTGCATAGCGTTGGGGAATCCTTTCGATATATCCCCAGAACTCGATATACCTATCATGTATGTCTGCAGTCCTTTACTGATTCGATAGGTGCAGAGAATAGTGTCAAACAGCTGTGTTTATAGATTATCTTGTCGCAAAACACAGGGAGAAGTCCTACACGACGATAATAGTTTGATTACAGTGTTTACATGTCTGTACTTCACTTGGCATACTTCACATGTCTTTATTCCATTTCTGTTAAGTCCGATTATGACTAGGCCTGTCACAATAATCAATATATCGACATATTGTGCAATACATGGACATGACTTCAATCATTTTTGGATGCCTATGATTGGCCATTGTGTTCACGGGCTCAACAGAAATGACTGTGATTGGCTCTAATGATCATCGCTGTTCACCGAGCAGTGACACCAAAGAACAGCTATTTTTCATCTATTACTGCTATCTATTTTTCATAAATTCATCTACTACTAGCTATCCAACATCTATTACTGAACCCATAAGGTGCATTGAAGGGTAATGGGTGAAGAAAAGGTGAATTTTCACATTTTCCTAAAAAAAACTACTGACAGGTTTAGAAGAAGGTGTCTAAATGTGCCTGGTCCACTTCCAAAAAAAATGAGGATTCAAAAATAACGTTAAAGCCATTTTAGATGCACATGTTTATTTATATCATTTATATTTACATGTTGTTTTTGTCCCTTAAATGTGTTTATGACTATTTATATGCTGTTGTATAATCAGTCTATAAACACAGACATAAATTGGTCTTAAAATAACAATAATAACACTTATTGCAATCATTTCTGTGACAATATATCGCACAACAAATGACTTCACATGTATTATGACCTTAATTGGGTTAAATTAATCAAAAATTGCTGTTTACATGCTAGACTCTTATCAGAGTATTGTCTTAATTGTATTATCAGGTTATTGATGTCCATGTAAACAGACTCAATGTGTTGTTGGGATTCACAATATATGAGCATAATATCATATTAGTTCTTCTGGAATATATCCTGCTAATTTCTCTAATAAAAAAAAACATAAGCAGACTCGTATTGCTCTTTTCAGATCCTTACTGATTTGTTTCTGGCGGTCTGTTTCATTCTTTTATTTTTAACTGCTTTCAGCAACAGATCAGATGCCTAAAAAGCACATTGAATAATCTGCTTATTGGGGTTTTTTGTGTATTGTTAGTATGAGCGGAACCATTGCTAAAATACTTGCTAGCAGCTTCCTCTTCTTGGCATCACCAACAGCTCAAGCGATGACTTTCCAGCTGACTGGCATTAAAAGGGTTTGATATAGAAAGACAAACATGCAGCATCTAAGCTGTACGCATTGCAGTTAGCATGCATGACTAGCGGTATAGATGGAATGTAGGGTAGCGGGTCAGGTCAGTTGCCTCAGTCCAATTTCAGTGTGTGTGTGTGCGCGCATGCTTATGTGTGTTTGTGTGTGGTTTCTTATCACTCAAACACTCCCATGGTCAACATTAAGCTAGGAAGCTGGTAATCAAAGTCTAGCATAAATTGCGACTACATACTTCAGAGCATAGCTCTTGGAGGCCAGTTTCCGGATGTTTCCCAGCATTTGCTGTTTGTTTGTGGATCTTTGTGTGTGTGTGTGTGTGTTTTCCTCATGTTGCAAGAATCTGGGAAAATGGTGATGTAACTTGCTTCAGAAACTACTAACCAGTGTTTCCGACATGCCAGAATGTTAAAGAAATTAATGCATTCAGTCAGGAAAAAAAACTTGTTGTTTCTCCAAATGGACTTAACCTCAAGTTGGGCTTATTTAGCGACACATGTAGTGCCCGATCCTGTATTTCTTTCCAAGTGCTTTCCAAGAACAAGCACTCCATTGTTTTGTGTTTTTTTCTTTCCATTTAATCCTCAGGGCGATCCGCATAGACTTTGTAACAGCCATAGTGACTGAATTAGCAACACCAAGGGATCTGAAGGACTTTGTCATTTGCTCTTTTTATCTCTTTTAATCTTTCTCAATTCGGTTGCAGACAATTTCCCTATTTTCTTTTTGCATACACCTTCTAATGCAAACACATTTAAAGCTTTAATCCCTCTATGTCTTTCTTTTTCAGTACTGGCATAAAGGATGCTTTAGCTGTGAAGTCTGTAAGATGACTCTAAACATGAAGAACTACAAAGGCTTTGAGAAGAGACCATACTGTAATGCGTAAGTATTGCTGCTTTTCTGTGTTCCGTGCCCTGTGCACTGTTAAAAATGGCAGTGCCGTGCAATTCCTTTATGTTGTCCCAACACAAATCGATTAAGTTAACTGTTTTTACAAATTTAAGTAGATTGAACACAAACGATTAAACCTCAAGAAATTGTGCTTATTCAGCTAATTTAAAAAAAGGTAGTTTGAACAATCAGCAAAAATACACTCACCGGCCACTTTCTTATGTACACCTGCCCAACTGCTCGTTAACGCAACGCAATGTCTAATCAGCCAATTACATGACTCAATGCATTTAGGCATGTAGACATGGTCAAGATGATCTGGCACAGTTCAAACCAAGCATCATGGTTGTTGGTGCCAAACGGGCTGGTCTGAGTATTTGAGAAACTGCTGATCTTCTGGGATTTTCAAGCACCACCATCTCTGGGGTTTACAGAGAATGGTCCAAAAAAGAGAAAATATCCAATGAGTGGCAGTTATGTGGGCTCAAATGCCTTGTTGATGCCAGAGATCAGAGGAGAATGGCCAGACTGGTTCAAGCTGATAGAAAGACAACAGTAACTTAAATAACCACTTGTTACAACCGAAGTATGCAGAAGAGCATCTCTGAATGCACAACACATCCAACCTTGAGGCAGGTGGGCTACAGTAGCATAAGACCACACCGGGTACCACTCCTGTCAGCTAAGAACAGGCAACTGAGGCTACAATTCACACAGGCTCAACAAATTTGGACAATAAAAGATTGTAAAAACGTTGCCTGGTCTGATGAGTCTCCATTTCTGCTGCAACATTTGGATAATAGGGTCAAAATTTGGCATCAACAACATGAAAGCATTGATCCATCTTGCCTTGTATCGACGATTCAGGTTGTTGGTGGTGTAATGGTGTGGGGGATGTTTTCTTGGCACACTTTGGGCCCATTAGTACCAATTGAGCATCGTGTCAATGCCACAACCTACCTGAGTATTGTTGCTAACCATTTACATCCCTTTATGACCACAGTGTACCCATTTTCTGATGGCTACCACCAGGATAACGCACCATATTATAAAGCGTGAGTCTTCTCAGACTGGTTTCTTGAACATGACAATGAGGTCACTGTACTCAAATAGCCTCCACAGTCACCAGATCTCAATCCAATAGAGCACCTTTGGGATGTGGTGGAACGGGAGATTCGCATCATGGATTTGCAATCGACAAATCTGCAGCAACTGCGTGATGCTATTATGTCAATATGGACCAAAATCTCTGAGGAATATTTCCAGTACCTTGTTGAATCTATGCCATGAAAGATTAAGGCCGTTCTGAAGGCAAAATGGGGTCCAACACGTTAGTATTAAGGTGTACCTAATAAAGTGGCCGGTTGTTGTTTTTTTATTATTATAAATTTTTTTTTTATTATATATATATTTCGGAGTGTGCCTCTGCTCTTCTGTACTGTAACAAAAGTTTGCATTTCAGTAGTTTTCAGTGCACACTTTCCACAGTTTAATCAACAACTGTAGTCTATTTCTTTCTGTCTTTATATTTAGCGAACGGTTTTACTTGAAAATATGTCATAATACCGAAGTTAGTCACAACTTCCGCCTCATGGTCGCTTTAAAGGGTCATGAAAAGGGTTTTGAAAAATGCCGCAAATGTGGGCGTGGTAAGCCACAGCGTGGAGGAGGAAGACGAGAGGAACACAACACAATAACGGTCTCTCATCTAACTTTTTTTTTTTTTTTTGCTCTTCACCACCAGAGCTACCCACAAAAGCATGCTGCAGTTTGTCATCACACGGAAACAAAATGAACATATATTGTGCATTGTTTCACACAAATGCACAAATATCAAAGCAATATCATACATTATAATTATAATACATTATAATATCATTATATATATAGGGCTAATTTTTTTGTTTTTATAAATAACAGTGTTGTCATTGGCATGTGTGTATATAAATCAACTTTACATCAGTGGAAAATAGTTGTCCACTGGAGGAAATGTTTCAAGTATCTTTGTATATCGCGATGTGATCATTCGCAATAGTCAGATCGCAGGATATGCAATGATGAGTCTGTAGCATAATTCACCTTTATTAGATAGGACAGTATAGAGTATTGACAGGAAAGTATGGGGAGCAGAGAGAGGGGAAGGATCGGCATAGGACCGCGAGGCGGGAATCAAACTCGGGTTGCCGTGAACACCGAAGTGCATGTGTCGACGCATTAACCACTACACCACTGGCGCAGACTGAATTACAATATTTTATACTGCTACCAATATAACATTAAACATATGTAACATATATGTAACTAGAACTGTTATTGGTAGGGATAGATTATGAAGTTGTTAATTTTTGCTCTTATTTGCTCAGTTTTTGATATTTTAATAATGATTAGTAATGTGTACCCTCCCAATAAAACTGACATTTCCTGCAGTGGCTAATCTAAACCCCTCTTACTGGCCATCATGTTCATGAGCTCAACATAAACGTGATTCTTATTTTGAGCTCTGAAATTAAAAAAACAAGTGAAAAGAAATCTGTGGTAACGTGTGAAGACAGTCACATAATGCCACAAATTGACACCTTTCTTGCCTTTTCATATTTCATTTCAGCCACAACACTCAAAATAGATTGATGAATATTTTGCCCCCTTATATTGAATTTGAGGCACGTTATTTATTCACTTTTGGTGATATTCTAACCACAAACCTTAGTTAAATTCTAGCCCTGAAATGGTCAGAATTTATACAATGCAGGAACTCTTTATCAAGCAAAGGCAATTTATTTTTTATCCATTATCCAATCAGCTCGTGAAAAATTAAGCAAGACACATTTTGAAATAAGCACACTTTTTTCTTTTCTTTTTTTGCTTAAGAGACACAGTTGAGTCAGTGATGTATTATTGGCATAGGAAACCGCCACATCCTGTGACCTATGGTATCATGAGGTTTAAGATTTAAGTAGAAGTTTAAGACCTAGTAGCCTTAACTTAACTCAAGAGGCTGAAGCACAGAGGGCACTGAGCCTTTGTCGTGGTGGGTTGTGGAATAGATGCTTGTACAGCTTAGAATAACCCCCTCTGTATCCCCTCAGTTTTCAAATCTCTTATTAGTACTCGATTGTTTCCTCAGCCTGCGACAAGAATGTGTGATATATATTGGTAGCTGTATAGATATTAGCCAATAAATGCTATGTTTTTATGTAATCATAATCAACTTTGTTTTTGCAGTAGAATAACACATTTTTAACATTCAAGGACATCAAGGTACATTTTTGCACCTGTAAACTTTAACAGATACAGTTGAAGTAAATTTATTTGGACTTCCCATTCATTTAAAATCATGTTTTCCAAGTGATCTTCAACAAATCAAGGAAATCTTCACAGTATTTCCTATAAATCCAAAAATTATTCTTAATATATATTGGATATTATATATATATATATATATTAAGGTCAGTAGTCTCCTTAAGAAATATTTGCTGTATATTTTTTGATAGTCTACACAACTAAACCAGTTATACAGTAACTTGATTAATTATTTCGACTTTTCTAGTTAACACAACCTAATTAAGTCTTTAATTTGAATTAAAGACTATAGAATACTTAAAGGGACTTTGTCTGAATACAACTTTATTGCAAAACACTAGTAAAATATTATGCACTAACTGTCACCATGGGAAAGATAAAAAAAGTAGTTATTAGAAATGAGTTAGTTAAATTATTATGTTTAAAAATGTGGTGTAAAAAAAATGATGTGTTTGAAGAATCGTGCTTTGTCATGACAAAATGAATGAAGGCAAAACTAAACGAGATGAATATGACTTTTACATGAGCGTGGCTGAAAACTACATTTGATCAATGTGTTACATTTGGTCTCTGGTACTTGCCAACAGTAAATTCAAGACTGCATTTCCTAACGTAAAACTATGTACACTCAATTTCTGATTAATAATACCCATACATAGAGGAGGACTTCTTATATTAAAAATTTTAAAAGCGCTATTGAAAACAGTCTAATATTATCAACAGTGGACAATTTGATAGTGTTTCACAACATGAACATGACTGAAGTTGAATCTTTTTATTACCTGTGTCAATTTGGGGTTAACTTCTGAGGAATGCGGGGAACTGATGCGCGCAGCACCATCACTGACAGAGAGAGCAAGTGCATGCAAAAGCAAAGAGAGCGAGGACGCGTGAAAGCGAGTGCACGCGAAACCGAGAGAGAGTGCGCGAGAGAGGCCTCACCTCAGTCATATCTCCGCAGTCTGCCACCGATGGCTGATCTCACTTCTTCGTGGCATTTTGACACAAAAATATGCATCCAAATTTAGGGGGGCCAGAGGGGGGGGCCAAGCTTTTTGACACGCCCCCACCCCACTACCTCTACACTCTACCTTAAAACTAATGGATGATAGCATTGTCTTCTACGATGTTCAACACACAGTGGTTAAATTCAAAGTGAAAGTAGTTAAGCATTTCACAACCCTTTAAAAATCACAGAGAACTGCCGTGTGCAGTATAATGCAGAATTAAAACAATTAACGAGAAATATCTAGGGCAGGACGCTATCTAGGTCATTGTCTAGTGACTAACCATATCCAGTAGTCAAAAGTAGAAATGAGCCTCTTAACAGAGGAAGTTAGCACACTGACGATGCAAAGACGGCCACTTTTTGTCATTTGAATGAACATACACTGGCGAATCATTGACAGAACAAGAAATGTGCAAAATAAACAACCCTTGTTGATTTGACATTATACATGATGTGTTTTTGACTGTCGTTTTTCTCCATTAGCTTGAAATGACTGTGGGAAAGGTCACGTCTGCGCACGCAGTGGCTGACTTGTGCGGTCATTCGGTGGAAGGGCAAATTAGAGGGAAATTCCAATAATTTCACAACAATGACCCGTACAGATACATAGACAAATGAGCTCATTTCTCTGGAATCCGCTTCTCAATAGTCTTGTGAGCCTGAGACCACAGTTACAGCATTCCTAAATTTGCCCATTCATTAGCATTTAGTGTTTTAGTGCAGACCACCAGGCTCAGCAAGGCTCATTCCACATGTCCTGAGTAAACTTATAAAGTCATAATCGCCAGCTAGCATACAAAACATGCAAATGCTTCCCTTTGGGTGCTGATGTGCTCTAGGCTCTTGCTTCTCACACTCATGCTTGGAAATACACAAGGGGATTTTAGTCTTTATTTAGCAAATGATTTATGTCTGTCCCTCTGCCTAGATCTGCTTCCTCCAGTGTTTACTCAGTCCTTATTACCAGGATGATGTGAGTAAGTGAGCATGGCAATGTAATTTCCTCTTTCGTCCAACAGATAAAAGGCCTGTTTGCTTCTTGAGAGTGATGGTCTGGTGACACGTCCACCGGAAGTAACATGCATCTGAGTGATTTACACTGGGATTGTCCTTAACCGATATAAACATAGAAATCAGCATGTGTGTGCTTGAGTGCCATTTATCTGTTTGTGTTTGTGTTCCTCTATGTGCTTGTGTGTGTGTGTGTGTTTTTTTTTAAAGAGTGAACTAACCGCATCTCTCATTTAAAAACAAAAACTGAAAACTGTTTCAGACTGCCAATCAATATGCTACTTAGTAATACTGTCTGATAATCGAGTTTAGATGCATACTACAGGGGCCACAATAAAAGAAACATTACATATAGATATATAAAGTGTATCTGGAAGTATTTGTAGCGCTTCCCTTTTTCCACATTTTTATGTTACAGCCTTTTTCCAAAATGGATTAAATTCATTTATTTCCTCAAAATTCTACACACAATACCCCATAATGACAATGTGAAAAAAGTGTGATGTGACAATGTGACTTTTTTAAATTGTTGCAAATTTATTACAAATAAAAAACCTGGAGAATCACATGTAAAGAAGTTTTCACAGCCTTTGCTCAATACTTTGTTGATGCACCTTTGGCAGCAATTAGAGCCTCAAGTCTTTTTGAATATGATTCCACAAGCTTGGCACACCTGTCTTTGGGAATTTTTGCCCATTCCTCTTTACAGTACCTCTCAAGCTCTATCAGGTTGGATGGGAAGCGACGGTGTTCAGCCATTTTCAGATCTCTCCAGAAATGTTCAATAGGATTTAGATCTGGGCTCTGGCTGGCCCTTTCAAGGACATTTATCGTGCTGTTGTGAAGCCACTCCATTGATATTTTGGCGGTGTGCATTGGTGGTCATTGTCCTGCTGGAAGATGAACCGTCGCCCCAGTCTGAAGTCAAGAGCACTCTGAAGCAGGTTTTCATTCAGGATGTCTGTACAATGCTGCATTCATCTTTCCCTCTATCCTGACTAGTCTTCCAGTTCCTGCTGCTGAAAAACATCCCCACAGCATGATGCTGCCACCACCATGTTTCACTGTAGGGTTGGTATTAGCCTGGTGATGAGCGGTGCCTGGTTTTCTCCAAACGTAACGCCTGGCATTCACTCCAAAGAGTTCAATTTTATTCTCATCAGTCCAGAGCATTTTGTTTCTTATGGTCTGAGAGTCCTTTAGATACCTTTTGGCAAATTCCAGACGGGGAGTGACTTCTGTCTGGCCACTCTACCATACAGGCCTGATTTATGGATTGCTGCACAGATGGTTGTCTTTCTGTAAGGTTCTCCTCTCTCCACAGAAGAACGCTGAGGCTCAGACAGAGTGACCATCGAGTTATTGATCACCTCCCTGACTAAGGCCCTTCTCCCTTGATCACTCAGCTTAGATGACTGGCCAGCTCTAGCAAGAGTCCTGGTGGTTCCAAACCTCATCTATTTATGGATGATGGAGGCCACTCATTGGAACTTTCAGAGCAGCAGAAATTTTTCTGTAACCTTCCCCAGCCTTGTGCCTCGAGACAGTCCTGCCTTGGAGGTCTACAGACAAGTGCAGCCTTTGAGCCTTGCCATGAATGTGCACCTTGAAAAATTAAACTACACTTCCAACGACACGTATCACAAGCTCTGTGATTGGTCAGCTTGGTATCTGCGACAAATGTGGCCGGCGCTGAGAGACGCATAGCCGATGTAGCAAGCATTTACAAGTGTTGAGTCCTGTGAAGGAGCTCCTGAGGGAAACTTTTTGTTTTGTGTTTACCTTATGATTAAAGTTGTTGCACGTCCCCCAGCTCCCGCCTCTGAATGAGTGAGTTTTAGCTACTTGTAGCGTTCAGAAAAATCTAAACTCGACACAGAGGAACATCAAAACCTACTGGCACCTTGTGTTTGGGAAGTGTTATTGCAGAGCCACACAAACAGCGAGCAGATATAAATGCACGACTACGCACAAGGCATGTGCTGTGGGTCTTGGCGATCACTTGACGCAGAAGAATAAATAAGCCTTAACAATTGCATTTTGTTTTCCAAAAAAATGTAGAGTTGATGAAGTGTCTGGTGCAAATGGAGAAGAGTGTGTCCCACACTTATATTAATATTAATAGATTATTGAATAATAAATGAATACATCATCTAATTAAAAAAGGCTTGTGCAAACTGTGATGTTTATCGCTCATGCTTATCACCAGTGGTTTTTGAGACATTTTAGACACTCATGATCTGGGTGAACGTACAAAAATCACTTGTGTAACTTGACACTTCTGTTGCACAGAGGAAGAAGTCACCCTCACACCTTTTTGTGTGTATTTATCATGCAAGCTTTTCCACTTCTCTTTAACCTCCTGCACTACAGCACACAAACATGCAAAAATCATCACGGTGCACATAAAGCATTAGGTTGTCCTATAATTGCTAAAAACAAGTTGGCTAAAGTTGCTTAAAAATAAATTAAAGAAGTAAATCAAAATGTCTTCTGCAATAGGTTGACCATATAAGGTCATAAATGGGCATGATAACCGTTTTTAAGGTATACCGAATTTTGAAAAAGTCAAGGTTTTAAAACCGTCAATACCGTTCCTAAAGTATGTGTAGGATTGTTTATTTACTTTTGGGACAACAGTATCTCCAGCAGAAAAGATTTCCAAAGATGGCGTTTTAAATTGTAGAAAAAAATCAGTTTTTGAAATAAATGAAGACAGCAGAAGTCAATAAATAATTTAGCTTGTTTAGTTTACTGTTCCAAAATTTTATAAATGTTTCTTAAAATATAAAATATTGTATTTTAAAGGGACAAATGTTTTAGTTTTTTGCCCAGACATTTAAAAAGAATATATTTTGGAGCAGTAATCACAATATCGTGATGTTTTTATCCAAGGTTATCATACTGTCAGAATCTTATACCAGCCCATGCCTAGTCATATAGCACTTTATCATTGCAGCATCACCTTGCTCAGCTTTGGTCACATGAGAGCACACAGGCCAAAAGATGTATGACAGATGTAGTCACAGATCAGTGACAACGCTCTTCTTCTGCGCACTGTTCAAGGCTAGATGTATTCAATAATTCATCATGTTTAGGGACCTGCCTGCTCTTAATGTTGGGAAAAAAACCTATTTAATTTATTTATTTAAACTCAGCTTAGCCATCACATGTGATTTGTGTGAATTTACCGAGTTTGTGTAGTTTATAAAATCTTGTTTTTTATTGGCTAACTAGAAGCACTGCAGTTAAATTGTCATTCCAACTACTGAAGTTTATTTTATAAAGGCAGAAACATTTATGTAAAAAGTGTGTAGATGGAGATCTTTTAAAGCCTCTTTTACATTGTATTTCTGTCCAATTAATTCATCAAACGCTCTTTGCACACTAGAGCCAAACACAGGAAATGCTTCATCTAAGTAGACAAGGGGTCAAGTACAAAGACAATTTTGTTTCTGAAAGGGTTCATGCAAAGATCTGAGCTCTAAATGTCTTTTTGAAGAGTCTTCACTGCTCTGAATGATCAGAGTGCAGTTCTGGAGGCGATGCATTGGAAAAAGTAGCTGGTCACCTCAAACCATGGTCACAAGCATGACTTGAGAGTTCATGACAAGGAGTTTGTTGCTGTTTCTAAATCATGTTGCGCTGTGTATCATTGATGCATCAAGTGCTTCATTCACACACCGGTTGCACAGACGTGATGTGGGCAGCTCCGTAAAATTATTCTCACTATGAGTTTCTCCTCTCATCCTTCCGACTGAGTTTATTCTTCCGAGGGGAATACTTTCAGTGCTGCGAATCCTTTGTAAAGCCTAGCCCATTGTGGTCAATGTAGTTGATTCAATTAATAAGTGAAACTGACGGGCGCAATGGATGATTTTGCTATTACAGTGAAAATGATTTAGCCTAATATAGGCTACTCTGAAATTTTATTTATGTTTAATATTTTATTTAACAGACCAGTTTGTGTTTTGGCACTGAAGCATATAAGCGGACCTTGTTTTACAATGAGTTTAGGCAAGGGAATGTTTATTAAGTAAAACTTGCCTCAGACAGTTTCGTTTTAATCTGTGTAAAACCTGCAGGAAAATATAAGGCTTTGCTAAAAGGCTGGTTAATTTAACAACAATTAGTGTCAATAGTGGTAGCCAATTACAGATTTCAAAGAAAAACCTTAGTATTAAAAAAGGAAACATTAGCTGGACCACAACAGATCAATTTCATAATGAATGCTCAAATAATGTTGTCTAGTTTATTAGATCTGTTATTTATCTACAGAAGATGTATTATTTCAGTTTATCACCAGAACTATAGAAACTGTATTATGTAAAAGAAAAAAAACGCCACAGTATCGGTATCGGATTTGTATTGATCGATACTCAGAATTTTGGTATCGGATTAGTTTCAAAAAATGGTATCGGTGCATCCCTAGATTCCAGTGCATTTGCTGATTCTGGGGGGTTCACAGCTGCAGAAATTGCAGAAATTGTCATAAAGAGCACACCTCTGGACTGAGCCCCTCACCCGGAGAATCGTTGGTGCATGATATTAATAAAGATCTGATATTGCTATATTTATCTGCGATTAAATTATTGCAATATGAATACATTTTCACAAGAGTGTTTGAAGCGCTCTATTTGCCGTTTTCTGGAGAGTTTTACATTTTTCAGGACAGGTGCAGAAATTGAATTATCACAGTGCTATTCTTCCTTTTTGTCTCATTTCTAGTCCATATTTTGTTTAGTTTTCACCGTCAGAAGAAATTAGTGAAAATTTAAGAGTTCTTCTTTAAAATAAGCAAAGGTTTTTGAATTGAAATGTAGATATTTTTTTCATAAGTCATATAAATTCCATATAAATACAGTGATCAAATACAATACTGTTGCTCCTGGTCAACTATAATTCAGACTGGACTGCATATCTTTGCGACGTGACTTTTGCAGATGCACACATTGTGATGTCGATGCTGAAATTATATATTGTTCAGCCCTAGCCTATAGCGATCAATGGTTAGCTCCTGTACTCGTAGGATGGGCTTCATTCTCCATATTGACCGTTACACATGTCTTGTGTACTTCTATAAGTAACTTCTTCAGGTTTGAGCAGGAATTAAGACTGGATGATTCAGACGACTCATTTCAGGCAGTTTGGATTCAGTTCTTCCTTTTGAAAGACAATAACTCCATTTATCATGCACTTTAATCTTTAAAACTATTCAGACATTTTGCATTCACAAACATCTGTATTGTACACGCTACATGAACGATGATATCCAAAGAATAATGGTCAGCTTAATTAAAAATGAAATGATAATAATGATAAAAGAACATAAAGTGGCTATAAAGAACTATAACTAAACTTACTTTTATTAAAATAATAAAATATTATTGTATATAATGTTATAACATTTTAAAAGTAATGCATTCTTGGTTAGTTTGCGAATGTGTAGGGAACATGAATTGCGTAGTCTTTGGCGTGGCTGTCTGACTTATTGCTGGATCAGTGTGTATTTATTTACACAGCTTTACAGTGCATGTAGTGTATTATGTGTTAGTTCCCTGCACAATGTTACTGTACTATATGGAGGTTTACTAAGCAGACAGGCTCTCCTGTGGTAACCCGGAGCAGACTTTGTTTAGATTAGCTCAGTTGCTGTTGTGTTGTGAAGTGATTAATTTTTACTGAATCAGTCCTGTTAATTATTGTCGTGCCACTTTATATGTTGTTACATTGGTTAAATGATTCATTGTAGTTAAATGCTTTGGTTACTGTCGTATTTCCAAATATACCAGAGAGTGCTGCACTTAGTGTTTTGTGGACAGTTCTTTAATTTCTGGTGCTCTAATTGTGAGTTGCATGAGATGAGTGGGGTTGCGTTTGTTGCTGTCAAGCTAATTTTGTGTTGCGTTGGTGAAAATAGGACAAATAAGCTGCCTTGTTTACACAAGGCACAAATTACACTCTCATGCCTTCATTATCCACATGCAGATCAGAGATAAGCAAATGCGGACATTCACCTTTGCAACCGCCAATTCATGATTGTTTTCTTTAGCAGTGACACACTTTTTAGATTTGGATTGACTATAAAAGTATTTGTTAAAGGAATACTGTTTATTTAAATAGTGAGTGCATTAAATGAAATTCATCCCATTATTTACCCGTAAGCTTCAGTATTAGTAATTGTTAGCTTCTGTAGGCCTTTCTTTTAAACAAAGACATAGTCATATTAAATAATGGTAACTTTATATTAGAGTGGAGGAACTATGATGTCAATTTGTATGCTAAAACCCGGAAGCGAGTTAGCATTTAGCAGTTCTGGTTCCCTCGTTCCAAAGTCAATGGGTTTTTTGAATGGGATTTTGATTAAATCACTTAAATAAGGTTCGTGGCTCACACAAACTCAAGATACTTTCACGTTTTATTCTACGACATAAAACACATCAGTTACATCTCACTCTTGAGTTTTTAAATCGGTTATGCTTCTTTAAAAAGACGGTTGCTGTCAAGTTGCTAACTGGAGCTACAAGCGATGTTGGAGACATTATACATCATCGAGCTGAACTGGTCTGGAACGCAGCCCTTTTGTGTCGGGCATTTGGATTTGTCTGCTATTTTTATAAATAGTATTTTATTGTTTGTAGTATTTTTCTAATCGGGAATTCATATTGTGTGTAGATAATTCCTTCACTTGTGGAGACCGTCAAGACAGATACCTTTGTTGATCATTTATTTTAATTAAACGATTTTATGAAAATGCTTCTTACCATAGCGCAACATGTCTCTTTCCTGCTCTCAGTAATGCAAATATGTAAATAAATTAGTAAAAATACATATATTAACTGACATTTTAGCGTGATCAAATGACTGGTGGTGGTGTAGTGAGACCCCCCTCATCATTGTGAAGCGCTTTGGGTGTATGGTCGTACACAATATAATGCGCTATATAAATACTCACATTTTACGTTACATCAATTGATTTATTTTTTTTATTATTATTATTTTTGGTCATTTTTTTCTTCACTGAACACATTTAACTCTGTCATAACTGCAATATTCACACTCTTTAACATTTAAAGCATATGTGACTGTATGGGCTGCTTTTCGCTGTATTTCGTGACCAATAAAGAATATTGAATGTTGTTCTGTGTCCATCATGGGTCTTGCAGGTATTTGATAGACTTGTTCCTCATGCCTCATTTCTGTATGCACATGCGCGATACACTTATTTAAATATGTCTTATGATAATACTATGGAGGCACATTTCTAAAACATACAGTGCGTGTTTTAAAATTTTTACAACTACTGGAAAGCAAAACAAATGTATTTCCCACGGGAAAACTATCCAGAAGGCACATAGGTCTACATACAGATTTGTTTTTGTTAATAATATATGGTGTGGATCATAATATAATAAATTGAGAGAGGAAATTTTTGTCATGGACCATATTTCTAAAAATAAGCTTGAAAAGTTGTCTGTAGTAATTGGGCAAAGGCACTGTAGTCCGTTTACAGCCTTATGTTAGCTCTTCAGTTATTGCGAATATCCAAAAGTGCTAAAAGTTGTATTTTCATTTGAGGACAATCCAGTTGGACAAAATGTGTTAGTGTAATGAACATTGTTTGAAAACAGCTTATTATTTGCAAACTTCGAAAAACCTATGGGAAAATCCTATACGGATTTTATTAAGGAAACCAGTTTTATGCTATCAGCCGATTAGCCTACAAAGTGACGTCATAGTTTCTCCACTCTATAGAAGTAAACAGTGCTCACATGTTTGAAGCTCCAAAAAGTGCATTAATCCATCATGAAAGTAATTCATACTACTCCAGTGAGTTCATAAATACCTTCTGAAGCAATGTGGGTGTTTTATTAACATAAAATATCTATGTTTAAAACTTCACAAACTTCTATGTCCTACATCATAACTCCTCTGTCTGCAGTGATAATTATGTAAATAGTATATATATTTTTAACCCAATGAATTTGAATAAATTAAATAAATATTTGAAAACATAAAAAAATGAAACCTATTGGATTTGTATGGACTACTTTCATGATGGATGGATGTGTTTTGTGGATCTTCAAAAACCATATATATATTAGGGATGTGACAAGATCTCGGGCTATGAGAACTCGCGAGACAAAATCGAGGTGAAAAGTTGTCTTGTGAGTTATGATATTAGGATAGGGCATGTGGCTGAATTTAGCACCGAAGTTTGGAAGCAGGATTGGATTTGAACCACACATAAAGTGCTTTGCACACACCTGGCAACCCGGGCTGCCCCTGTGTTGCGCGTCACTCATTTGCTAGTGTGAACTGCTGCTACACAAACTAACCGGTTCATAACCATGTGATGTTGTGAAATTGTACAGGGGAGAAGCCAGTCAGTAGGGTTTATAGCCAAATAATTTGCAGTGTTTGTAGATCCTTTATGGCATAAAGTAGAAGTAAAATAACATTCATTACAAGCTAATTTATAAAAAGCACCTAAATTGTTTTGCATTTTGTTTTTCAGTTGAATAAAAGACTATTTTCCATTTATATATTTCATCATTGAAGATTTCTTCAAAATAGTGTAAAAAACTAGTCTTGTTCACATGAACCCAATCTCGTGTCGTCTCATCTCGTGGTGTAAGCATCTCATCACACTCTTAATATACAGTTGAAGTCAGAATTATTAGCCCCCTGTTTATTTTTTTCCTCAATTTCTGTTTAACAGAGAGATTTGTTCAACACATTTCTAAACATAATAGTTTTAATAACTCATTTCTAATAACTGATTTATTTTATCTTTGCCATGATGACAGTAAATAATATTTGACTAGATATTTTAAGACACTTCTATACAACTTGGTGACATTTAAAGGCTTAATTAGGTTTACTAGGCAGGTTAGGGTAATTAGGCGAGATATTGTATAATTATGGTTTGTTCTGTAGACTATCAAAAAATATATAGCTTAAAGGGGCTAAAAATTTTGACCTTAAAATGGTGTTAAAAAAATTAAAAACTGCTTTTATTTGAGCCGAAATAAACCAAATAAGACTTTCTCCAGAAGAAAAAATATTATCAGACATACTGTGAAAATTTCCTTGCTCTATTAAACATCATTTGGGAAATATTTTTTAAAAAGAAGAAAAAAATCAAAGGGGGCTAATAGTTCTGACTTCAACTGTATGTATATATTTGTTTGTCTGAAAAATGCATCAACACCAAGAATGGCTTGAGGATGAGGAAATTACAAGACAGTTCAGTTTTATTTGACAATATTGCTATAATTAGAGCTATACAACATATATTGAAATATCATCATTGTCAAGACATTATTAAATGTAATATCCGTATCCTGAAGAGCTGCAATAAATTACATGTATTTTATGTTTCAAGTGTTTGTGTGTTGCATGCATGGGTTGTTTAACCAAATTTGATCAGAAATAAAGATTACTATCTTTATATGCTGTTACGTTATTGGCTTAGTCTGGACCTTAAGGTGAACCTAGAGCCTCAGAGCAGAAAGCTGAAAATAAATACTAATATCAGGATTCGAGACAAGAGAAAAATAACAACATCTGCTGACGTATTCCATCATTCATAGTCTTAAAGTCAAATTTTTTTGCAGCTTCCCGTAGATTTTTCAGCCTAGACGAGACTTACTTAGATCAGAAACGTATACATTACAGGTTTTAGTATGCTCAAAATATAAAAATAGCTAATAAACTTTTCATATATCTTGAGACTTATCGCAAAAAATATCATTATCTCAAGACTCGACATAACGTTGTGTAATTTTCAAGTATGATGCATTATTAAAAATATAAATTTTTGTAATTCTGAGATGTTAGTTTACCAATCTATCCCCTAAAAATGCAGATTTTAACAAAAATGTTTGTGTGTGTGTATGTGTGTGTATTCCAGACACTATCCGAAAACATCTTTCACCAGTGTTGCGGACACTCCGGAGAACCTGCGTCTGAAACAGCAAAGCAAGATGCAGAGCCAGGTACAACACATCAATATTTGCCTTCTCTTTCTCTTATCTTTCAGTTTTCTGTTTTGGATCGTTTCTGTATGTTTTGTGGTGTAAGTCAGTGCACTCCAGAACTATGAAATAATACTCAAAGAATGCTTAAATCCAGTCTGAATCTTCTCCCAGAGCTCCAACTTCACCCTCCCAAACACTCAACACGGCTGTTGTGTAAGAACATTTTTGGTGTCTCATGACTGTTGAAAGCATTTCGAGGCACAAATCCCATGTTTACTGAAAACTAGGCCCACACTGAATCTGTGCGCGCAGAAGTCCGCAGATTTTTAGCCCATCGTTGAGTATTTATTTACTTGTGTAAATGTGTGTAAATTTATATTTATTCAGTTTTTAAATTAATTTCAGTAATATTACTGTGATATAATAATAGTAATATTAAATTGTTCATATGATTTATTTACAATACAGTTTGTAAAGTAGTATGTTCTGTCTTTTAGTAGATTTATTATGTGAGACATGCTTTGTTTACAAAATAAGTGGATCTAATTGGATTTGCATTGTAAACATTAAATAAAAGTTAAAAATGTATTATTTTTATTTCATATATTAAGTTTTTAGTTATGATATCCTAAAATCAATTCGCATAATCCGCAGATTTTTTTTTCACAAAATTCTTTGCAGAAATAGCAAAAATGTCCGCTGATTCTGTCTGGCCCTACTGACACTATTCGATCCAGCAGATAAACAATAGTACAAGCAACAGCTAAGATCAAAACATCAGCACATATCATTTCAGTTTCTTAATTTTTACAAATATTGTCGCGCTGGCTCTATTAAATAAATAAAAAACCATTAAACCTTGCTACAGTATCTCTGTCCATTTTGTTGTTACGTTTACATTATTGTTTGTATTTGTAATATTCAGATTGAATTAATTTGTTAATAGCTAATTATAAAAACAACACTAACTATGTCTTCAACATTTTAGAGCAAGCTGCCCAGTTGACATGAATATAGACAATGCTGCTGATTAAACATACTGCCATTAAAACAGATAGATAGATAGATAGATAGATAGATAGATAGATAGATAGATAGATAGATAGATAGATAGATAGATAGATAGATAGATAGATAGATAGATAGATAGATAGATAGATAGATAGATAGATAGATAGATAGATAGATAGATAGATAGATAGATAGATAGATAGATAGATAGATAGATAGATAGATAGATAGATAGATAGATAGATAGATAGATAGATAGATAGATAGATAGATAGATAGATAGATAGATAGATAGATAGATAGATAGATAGATAGATAGATAGATAGATAGATAGATAGATAGATAGATAGATAGATAGATAGATAGATAGATAGATAGATAGATAGATAGATAGATAGATAGATAGATAGATAGATAGATAGATAGATAGATAGATAGATAGATAGATAGATAGATAGATAGATAGATAGATAGATAGATAGATAGATAGATAGATAGATAGATAGATAGATAGATAGATAGATAGATAGATAGATAGAAAGATAGATAGATAGATAGATAGATAGATAGATAGATAGATAGATAGATAGATAGATAGATAGATAGATAGATAGATAGATAGATAGATAGATAGATAGAGATGGAAAGAAAGAAAGAAAAAAGACAGAAAATGGTCCTCATTTGTTCATGAATATGAATTGCCCGTGAGTGAACATCATTATTCAGTTGATCTGGAAAAGACTACAGAAATGCTGAAGACCTCTCACACTTCAGCTCTATCTGAGGGCATTTTCACAAAAAGCTGACTACATCAAAAATAAGACCTGAAGTTCCCTTTTACCTGAAAATGTGGACAAATGAAACTTCCTTTGTTAGTGTCTGTTCTTGGCCTGTCACGATATCTATTTTTTGTTGTATGATAAACTGCAGCAAAATATATTGCGATGAACGATAGTATTGTCATATTAAGACCATTTCCTGTCGCTCATTATATACTGCCAGAATGACAATATAATATCATCATAATGCAAGTACACTCTTCCAAACAACACATAATATTTTATTATCAAGAATATTTTATTTAATTATAGTCATTTTAACAATTAAATAATTGGAATCAGAATGTGAAAACTTGTATCCTAAACAAATAAATAATAATAAATGTTCACAAAAAAGTAACAGAGGCTGTGATATCTGCTACCAGATCTATTTTCAGTCGTCAGACACCCACATGAAAATATACTATAGTAATTATTAGTAAATACTAGTGTTTTTTTAACCGTACTGACACTTACATTGAAGATAGAGATGTTGCACAATCAGCTAAAATGTTGCGCGAATTGGTTTATATGTATTAGCGATGTGTATTGCATCACCAAAAATGATTGAGATCATGTTCATATGTTGTGTGACAAGTTCATCTATTTATTATTGTGACAGGCCTAGTTCTTAATGCATATAAGCCCTGCCCTGACACAGAAATTCCTGACTTAAAAAAAAAGAAAAACATTTAGAGAGAACATTATTTTCAGCCCCCTTCCTCCAAAGCCTTGCAAATTCTGTGTTGATTACTATTGAAGCTAAAAAAAAAAAAAAAAAAAAAAGTGTCCAGGGTGTCTACGGGGTCTTAAAATGTCTTAGATTTCAGAAAAGTCTTAAAATCGTGTGTCTTGAAATACTTTGTTGTAGGTCTTCAATAATTTTAAACAGGTCTTATTTTTCCTGTCTTCATGTAAAGTTTATTTATTAACTGTTTACCAGTATGGTTTAATTATCTTCCTTACAATAACATGTTTTTCTTTTTTTAGCCCATTAGAAAAAATCCTTAGCGTTTAGCTTTGTATACGGCTGTAATTTATTCATGATTAGAGTTTGCTATCATTTGGGGTTTTTCAGATACCGGTGCTAAATCGAAATCTTTAAAATGGTAACGGTGCCTGAACCGATACTTTTGAGCCACACAATTATAGTGGATGACTCTAGATACTTTTTTATTTGACATAAAAATATGTATTTTTATCATTTGAATTGAAGTATACATCAATTCATATGTTCTATATTTGAATCGTATTAATAAATTTCCTTTTGGTCATTTGTTTGTTAGCATGAATGCAAGATTTGCATTATGCAATTATCATTACATTAGCTGCTAATATACTACAAACCTGTGGAGAGGCCGTCATCAAAATCAGTGAAGTGCTTTTTTTCTAGGATTGAGGCTTGTGACTGTTTACATGGACATCAGTAATCTAATTATTTGCCTTAATCTGAATGAGACAATAATATGATTAAGGTATTTACATGAGTTGCTTTTTGAATGTTCCTTTCTTGATCCTATTTTACATATTATAATACATAGATCCATTAACATCGCTACATCACCACGCTATCCACGTTTCCTCCGGAGTTGCATGTAATTTCAGGTGTTTCATTTTTAAATAGGGATGCATGATATATCGGTGGCCATATTGATATTGACTGATAAATGCTATTTTCAATGTTATTGTTACCGGTCTGATTACAAAATTAGGCTGATATCTTTAAGCTTATAGATTATGTAATTGTACAGAACTGTCTGCCTCACCCAAGCGTGGGTAGAACTAATCCAGTGCACTATAACAGAGCTTTGTTGACTTTTTAATTTTTTTTCCCTTCAAAGTCCGTCCTTTTCATTGTGTGTTATTGCTGTGCGTTAATAACTCAGTATGTAACCATATTCCTTATTATTGTAGATATGTTTGATAGAGTGTAAAGTTGTTCACTGTATAAAAATATAACATTTTGAAATATTTAAATCGGTTATTATATCGGTCCAAATCTTAAGTGTTATCGGTTATCGATATCAGCAAAAAAATCCATATCGGTACATCCCTGTTTTTAATTTTTCGACTTTAACTGCAGTTCGGCCATTTCACTTTCATTCAGGGATATTTCATTCATGCCCTCGTGACAAACTGAGGTATTGAATGCGAGTATTAAGTAAGGACTGGTGGAAGAGTGTTGTTTTAATGGAATTTGATACTGCACGCTGAATAGAAAGAAAAACTACCGCATTTCGCAATGTGGGTGTCTGTGTTCCATTAAGGCAAAGTTGTCCAAACTCGGTCCTGGAGGGCCGGTGTCCTGCAGATTTTAGATCCAAATTGCCTCAACACACCTACAAGGATATTTCTAGAAAGCCTAGTAAGAGCTTGATTAGCTAGACCAGGTGTGTCTGATTGGGGTTGGAACTAAACTTTGCTGGAAACTGGCCCTCCAGGACCGAGTTTGGACATGCCTGCATTAAGGTAATCAAAAATTTTTTTAAAAAATGGTATTTAAAAAAAGTCTTAAATTTGATTTGAAACCTGTAAAAACCCTGTATTCAGACAAGCCCTAGATGGCATTGATGCTGTGCATGTGTGTGCATTTTCCACCTCTGGATATTAAAGCCATTAAACTTTTCAGTTGTAAAACAGTCAAATGTATTGCTGCTTCCACTTCACCCTCCTCTCATATCATAATTTGCATGTTTTTGTTCTTGTTGCTTTGATTATTTCTGTTCTCATTTGTAAGTCGCTTTGGATAAAAGCATCTGCCAAATGATGAAATATCAATGTAAAACTGACATTTCGTGCTGTATTTGTGCGTCTGTTTACTATGCACTCCACCTGCTTTAATTTAATTTGGCCATCTCAGTCATTGACGAAGCATAGTAGGATCACTAATGCAGAGCAGTCTGAAATGCGACTTTTTTTTGTAAACCTTTTTTAATCCTAACAGCAAAAATAGAGCACAGCGTAAACATGGTGGGGAACTCGGTGTGTATTTAGACCCAGACATGAAGAATTATAAACCAACTAAAACGAACAAAGTGAAATGGCTCTTAATATATCATTTGACATTTGTTTGATCTTCTGGGGTTAACCGTAACCATTGTCTAAATGCTATGCAACTGCTTTCATTAGCTGTTGGTTAGGGGGAAAATGCTCAACTTTGTAATAGTTGAAGTGCCTTCCTGCCCTGTGGAATGTGGAAAATGTCAAACGTTTTTTTTATGTTTAACTATTAACCAAGCTGCATTTATAAAGATATAATTAAGAGATAACTATGAACCTGTTAAACATTAGATAAACAGTAATGATTACTTGGATATGTGATGTTAATGTTTGTGTGTCTGTGTGTGTTGCAGGTGCTCTACAAGGAGGAGTTTGAGAAGAACAAGGGAAAGGGCTTCAGTGTTGTGGCTGACACACCGGAGCTGCAGAGAATCAAGAAAACACAAGACCAAATCAGCAACGTAAGTTCAGCACCTAAACATCAGACTAAACTCTAAACTACCAAAGGAATATTCTTGTCCTTTATTTATTTCCTTTAGAGTTTTCTGTTTTCTCCACTCAAAGCTGGATTTGTTTGATCGAAAGGTTGGGAGACACTAAACAAAATGTGACCGTGATTCTTTCCCCTTATTTAGTTCTAGCTGTTACTTTTGGTTGTTGTTTTATGCCTCCCTACCAATATTGGGTAAGTTACTTTTTAAAAAGTAATTAAATTCTTATTGCATCTTACGGATCTCTCGTCTTTCGGATGAGACGTTAAACCGAGGTCCTGACTCTCTGTGGTCATTAAAAATCCCATGGCACTTCTTGTAAAGAGTAGGGGTGTAACCCCAGTGTCCTGGCCAAAGTCCCTCAATCGGCCCTAACGATCATGGCCTCATATGCAACATATCTAAATTTTAAAAAATGTAAATATATATATATATATATATATATATATATATATATATATATATATATATATATATATATATATATATATATATTTGTATATCAAAATTAAGCATATGCAGTTCACTTGATAAAGTATGTGGAAATTTAGCGGAAAATATCATTATTTTGCTAAATATGCATTACTCTGCTTGTCTAAATTGATTTATATTGAACTGCTGAATTATTAAACAGTATTTAAGGCAACTAGAAGTAATTCTAATTGCCTAAAAATAAAACAATCTATTGCTTTTTCAGCAGAAAAGTAAATTTACAGCCTACACTGCTCCCAACCTTTCTCTTTACCTCTCCAACAAACATAAAGCATGTCATTTCATTGCCAGTACTGTATTGTTGGCAGAAAATCATAATGATTTGACCTCGAGGAGCACTTATTCAGTCCCATCCTTCCTCTTTGGTGCCACACCTGTTCGCTGAAGATTCTGGTTGCCTGGCAACATCTATGTCACCAAACTTCCTTTTTGCAATGTCATTTCCTGTCAGAATGAAAGAAGGCACCTAATTGTCTGGCTCTGGAGACACCTTGTGGACTGTGCAGGAATTGTTATTTCCACCCTGGCTCAGAATGAGCAGTTCAATTCAATTAAAACACTCTTGCTGAAACCACCACTTTACCAAATGAAGGACTGTCTTCTGAGTAGTTTAATTATCAGATAGCACTGCAACAGTGTTCATCATGCTTTCTATTTTTATATTCGTCCTCGCCTCGGTTTTCTACAGTTCATTCAGCGCGAACTGCTTACCCAGTGTGCCCACTGCTGCAGAGGAGATCCACTCAGCTTGAGTGTGTGTGTGTGTGTGAGATCTATACAGCAGGGTTATCTTCAATATGCTCTGTCATTGTTTTTAATACATTGACGCATTGGCAGTGAAATCACCACGCATTACTGTATGGTTCGGGATCTGTAAGGGTAATAAATAATTTTGTTTTGTAACAGGCCGTTAAATGGGTCAAAAGTGACAAATAATAAAATTTTTGTGTGTTTTCAAAAAAAAAATCTAACCAAAACTAGTCATAAAAGAATGATTTCTGAAGGATTGTTTGACTGACCACAAGGGTTATGACTACTAAAAATTCAGCTTTAACATCACAGGGATATATTGTTAAAATATGCATTTAAAAGGTTTTGATTAAAAGAAAAACAGATATTTAAATTGTATTAAAAATAATAATTGATAAATGCAGCCTTGATGAGTAAAAGAGACAATTTCAAGCTCCAAACGGATCTCAAAGTTGAGTCTTCCAGAAATTCCATTCTTTTTAGCATATTTAATGTGCTACATTTACATACTTCAATGCAGAAACACATGGAAATGTATTGCGTCTCGGTGTATCCAACATAAAATAAAATCAAAACCTGATCTGATGCTACATTTGATCACCCAAGCTGTGTAAATTGGGCTTGTTTTAATCAGCCCAACACTGATGCTTCTTCTTTTCCTGGTTGCATTTTCTTATTATAAATGCACAGAGTTTGGCAAAAAATTATAATTTTTAACTAATCCTCTTTATTTTCTGTTGCAGCTGTGTATTTTTCAGTTATGTAACTCTATGATTCACACTTTTGTCGGAAATCAGTGTCATATGTTGTGCATATTTCTAATTTTCAGCTGTCTATCAGCTGCTTCCAGAACATCTGCTTTTTGTGGCTAATATAATCCTTGCAAATTTGAGATGTTAGTTTATCCAGCTAAATAATTCAGTTTAGCCACATACGCTACCTGACAAAAGTTCGTCATCGTTGTAAGCTTGTCATCCCAGTTGTAAGAGCATCAAAAAATAGCTTGAACTCTAGTTGATCATTTGGAAAAGTGTCAGAAGGTAGATTTGTTAGATGAATCATCTGTTGAACTGCACACCAACCATCACAAATACTGCAGAAGACCTATTGGAACCTGCATGGACCCAAGATTCTCACAGAAATCAGTCAAGTTTGTTAAAGGAAAAATCATGGTTTGGGGTTACATTCAGTATGGGGGCATGCGAGAGATCTGCAGAGTGGACGGCAACATCAACAGCCTAAGGTATCAAGACATTTGTGCTGCCCATTACATTATAAACCTCAGGAGAGGGTAAATTGTTCAGCAGGATAGTGCTTCTTCTCATACTTCAGCCTCCACATCAAACTTTCTGAAAGCAAAGAAGGTCAAGGTGCTTCAGGATTGGCCAGCCCAGTCACCAGACATAAACATTATTGAGCATGCATGAGGTAAGATGGAGGAGGCATTGAAGATGAATCCAAAGAATCTGGATGAACTCTGGGAGTCCTGCAAGAACGCTTCCTTTGCCGTTCCAGATGACTTTATTAATAAGTTATTTGAGTCATTGCAGAGATGTATGGATGCAGTCCTCCAAGCTCATGAGAGTCATACACAATAATCATTCTTTTTTCACTGCACCATGACTTTTTATATATGTATATATATATATATATATATATATATATATATATATATATATATATATATATATATATATATATATATATATATATATATATATATATATATATATATATATAGATAGCATAAAACACATGTAAACTAAGACGATAATTATTGGACAGAAGTAACTTAGAGTAACTAAAGTATAGAATTTGACATTGTGTGTGTGTGTTTGTGTTTAGATTAAATACCATGAGGATTTTGAGAAGAGCCGAAGTGGAGGGGACACCCCGCTCCCACAAACACCTCAACTAAACACACCTCCAGGTACGCAATCCGATTGATATTTTTCCTGCTCATCTGCATAATCCTTAAGGCCCTGATATACTTGAAGCAAACTGAACTGGTGTGATGCTATTTTGAACAGAATGAGGCCAGCACAGACATTGCCAAAGTAATTTATATATATTTTTTTTCTTTGAAAGCACCTTCAAACTCCCACTGGTGTGTTCTGATTATATAATAGATATGTGCGCTCTGCGGTTACTTTGACATGGAAATCTACTCTGGTTCATTTTGTATCTATTCAGACCATCAAGGCCACATTTTAAAAAAATGATTTTGGCTGCTTGTTCAAACTACTTATTTAAAGTTAGCTGAAACAACACAATTCTTGAGATTTTTTTTGGGGACAACTTAATTGTTTTATGCTCAACCTAGTTAGATTTGTCAAGTTAACTTAATCAGTTAAAGTTAGTCAGATATAATAAACATTCAGATAAAGTTAAAGTTACAATCGAATTCAAGTTATTATTAGGGCCAGACAGAATCTTTTGACATTTTTTTTATTGAGAATTTTGTAAAAAATCTGCATATTTATGCATGCGGAATAATTTTGGGGAGTATCGTAACTTAAAACTTCTTATTTTTGTTACAGTCTTAAAGATGGTCAGTTAAGGGGGAGGAGAGTAACATTAATTTTAGATGAAACACATAAGCGCAAACACAATATCAACGAGTGAAGGACAAAATACCACGACTCACTAAATGCAATAAAGTAAGCTTTATTTACAAAGATAGTGATAATAAGTGCAAAAAAATATGTATATAGAAAGAACAATAAATATTTACAAAAATATATTGAAAATCACAGACAACAAACGGGACACAAATTGTTTAAAAGGGTAGATGGGAGAGTTGGAGCGATGAGACGTAGGCAGCGTCCAATAAATAGAAATAAATAAAACAAAACAACCTATTCTATTGACCCAACCTCTACCCTAATTATCCAAAAAGAGAAATATATCAATATTGCAAAGAAAATGTTTGCATCTCTGATGCACTACCTCACCTACACTGATAAAAGTAAAAACAAAAGTACAGCGGGTGAAGCACGCCCCTAACCTAGTGTGTCTTACAAAAGTGATATTCAAAGCCTACGTGTGCACAATGAATGTCGCGTGACATTCTTACCTGTCCAACTCTCCAACCCCAGATCTAGATAGAAAATAGCCATATACCAAAATGTAACACACTTACTGAACGGATTGAAGTGATTCACAGACACACAACATGCGCAGCACGATAACCTCACAGCAAGAAGATTGCTGGTTTGAGCCCCGGCTGGGTCAGTTGGCATTTCTGTGTGGAGTTTGCATGTTCTCCCCATGTTTGCGTTTGTTTCCTTCGGGTGCTCCGGTTTCGGGGAGCTATAGGGGAAATAGGTAAGCTAAATTGTCCGTAGTGTACGAGTGTGTATGGATGTTTCCCAGTGATGGGTTGCGGCTGGAAGGGCATCCGCTGTGTAAAACATATGATGGATAAGTTGGCGGTTCATTCCGCTGTGGCGACCCCAGATTAACAAAGGGACAAGGCCGAAAAGAAAATGAATGAATGAATGAAAAACACAGAAATTTAAAGTGTCCCAGGCCTTGCAAGTAGTGTCCTGTCACCACTTCTATGTCACGATGGCAGCGGCTGGATTGGAGACAGTGTGATGACCACGTCTAAAGTTAATATGGTCATGGAAATTTTAGATTAATGTACTCTATAATACAATTTTATATTAAATTATATAATATTTAAGTCATGGAATATTAGGTCTTTTTGTTTGTCACTTTAAATAAAAATTTTCATTCATCAAATATTGATATTTCTTTTTATTACGTTTTTTTAAATAAGTTTCATGTTATTGTCAGTTTTTTCAGTACCATTTTATTTCTTTCCTGCTTGTTTCCTCAATCACTCGTCTAATGCTAAAGGACTGCATTGTTTTGTGTGTGTTCAGTGCACAACACATCAACTGTTTTTCTTTTCATTATTCATCAAATGTTGTTATGTGGAAGTAAGATCATTTCTGCTATTGTGTTAGACTTCTGATTCATTTGCATATGGGTAAATGACTAGGCACAGTAAATGGTCAAACTACTTGTGCTTCATACCGTTGTGCTTATGACAAATACTTTAAAATTCAAATAATATGATAAGAAGATATGAGTTTACAACATCAAGCAGAATAACAGGCTGTTTTGTACAGATGAAAATGAATGCAAGTAAATGAGACAGTGGCTGCATAGCACTTATGTGAAAAATAAGGTGAAGAGATCATGGAAATTCAGCTTTCTAGTGAGAGAATTTGACTTTTGGCTTAGAGTGAATCCTGTTTTTAATGTAAAAATGTCTTTTTTTCTGTTATCTTATTGATTTAGAACTCTTATAATGTAATGTGGGAAGGGCATCCGCTGTGTAAAACATTTGCTGGATAAGTTGGCGGTTCATTCCGCTGTGGTGACCCCAGATTAATAAAGGGACTAAGCCGAAAATAAAATAAATGAATGACTCATGTAATGTGTTTTTATCTGTAAAGTCCTTGCCATAAAAAAGCTGAAGTTGCTAATGTAGCGATGACAGTGTACTCACAGTAATTAAGAATATATATACATTTTAAAAATCTAAATACTAACTTGCTACTAAATTTCAGGTACACTTTTGACAACACCAGCCATACGGGTGGGAGAAATAATCGATTCGTCAGCGCATCACAATCTTTCTCGGAATGAATTCTAAGATGTTCAGAATTGATTCTGTATTCAAATTAGATTGATGATGTGGGCCTGCACGAGGTAGAAACGGAATAATAACAAAGTCTCTTTATGGCAAGTCATTTCACTCAGTGGCCAACTTTGAAATGCCTCTCGGGCATTCTGTCTGAATGGGGAAGCATCCAATTCTGTGCCAAGCTTACGATTACACTACATATATTGAATTACTAATAAAATTAAACAACGACTTTCTCATAAGTTTCATTTTTAAACATTTGAATCAAACAAAATCTGAATTGTTTTTCAGGGTGCCCAAGCTAATGAGCATGCGCACTCGAAAGGAACGAGATCACGACACCAACCTCATTTATGACAGTGTTACACATTATCATCCTCTGGATAATGCTTCATCAGATCGCCCTGGGCTTCAGGAGTAATTCACAACTTGGTCATGATGGCCAATCTCCCCCAGGAATGACAGCGACACTTTGTATACAAGTTTGTGGGCATTTGAGTAGTTGCTGTCATGTAATGTGCATTTGACAGGATGGACTGCACCTCGCGATTGTTTATACAGATTAAAAGATTAAAAGGAGAGATTTCAAGCTTTATTTGGATATATTTTTATTTCTGTAAAGCAAGTACTCACTGAGATTCAAGTGTGTTTGTTAACCACAACAACGGTCGTAAAAGCACACGTCTGGTCCGAGCTTCTCCCTGGAGAAATGTCAGTCTATAGCGATCGTTGATTGGCTCCTGTACTTGTAGGCGGGGCTTTATTCACCATATTGACTGTTACACTATTCCCCATTCAAAACTACATGAGTGACAGGTCTTGTGTATTCTAGAGTCTTCTAAGTATTCTAAGTGTTGACTGACACATGTATGTTTACACTGCTGAATTTGCTTAATTTAGATAAACTGCTCAAACTGAAGAATTTTAAATGCACGGCACGGCGATCAACTTCTTGTGCTGTTTAAATTCCTGCCACAACACAAAAGAAAACAGAATTGCTGCTTTTCTCATCAGAGATTTCCTTCAGATTCACTACAGAATGCTGACAGGCTGGCATTAACATGATCATACACACTGACTGCAGCAGAATCACGTGGCACTCTTGAACGCAGACTGGGAATGAAAGTAAAAGTGTTGCAAGTGAATGAAACGGTGTATTAATATGTTTTGAAGCTTCATTATCATTTCCAAATATCATCATATTCATATAAACATTTTACTTTAAAAGACATTTTTTTGTTAAGAGGTTATAAACCAACTGGAATAAGAACAGTTTGTTCTTTTATAATTGCTCTTAATCTGGCGTTTCAACATTACATTCAGAGCTTATTCGTGCTCAATAAAACTTTGATATAATACATTTTAATCAATTTTTAAGATTGAAGTGCTGTCATACATGGATTCCAATTATAGGCAAAAACATTGAAACTCCAGATCTGGTTAAAATGTAAAGTTGGAAAGAAAGATGCTGAAGAAATGGGGAAAATGTAGCTCATGAATCAGTAGCCATGATGATTATATCGGGGTCTTTTACGGTCTCATAATGGACAATAAAATAAGCAAATGTTTCTCTTGCAGCATATCCATCCTCGGCTGCATCCCAGAACTATCACTATGAGCCTGAGCCGGTGCGTCCGGCAGCTGCAGCTCCTCCTCCCAGCTCTGGGGTAAGAAATTCCTTACGCTCATGCTGACGTACATACACTCCTCTTTGGATGTGTGTGTTGTAAGGCTATTATAGATTTGCATTAAAAGAAAAAAAATCAATAGTATTTTTGAATTAGCTGTACAGTTTAGTTTTAGCTTGTTTCATTACTGCTTTCGTTAGTTTTAGTTTAGTTTTCATATTGTGAACACATTTCTACTTAGTTTTCATATATTGTGTTTAGTTTTACACTACCTGACTACAGTTTATATAGAAAATATTCATGTAATTTTATGTATTTATATTTAATTTTATGTAAAATCTTGCTCCTGACTGATGTGTATGGCTGTAAAAGCACTTCTACATGTGTTTCTCTTAACAGCCGTAGACATATGCCGATATTCAAAAGTGCAGTATATTGTGAGAATTAACACAGCACCAAAAACTTAATAGGCTGTTTATTTTCAAACAATCAAATTTTCACATGTTGGCCTTCGACTATTTATAGGCCTATTGTTTAACGCTGTACAATAAGGCTTAATTGGTTACCATAGTATGTTTACATTTACAAAAAGTATTTTAATATGTATGCACTAATATGGATTTTTGGGCAGATACGGATAACTGATAACTCATTCGATTTGGAGGCAGATAACCGATATATTAGCCAATAAATATTTCGAAATGTTATATTTTTATACAGTGATTGATTTTATTTTAAACGCTTCATAAAGAATGACCTGATCTTAGAATAGCCTACTCGAAGCAAATATAAAGCAATGATTTCTAAATTGCAAGGTGATTTTATAGACCTAATCACAATTTCACATAAATCAGAATACCAAAAATATATATTTTTTTTCTTTGCATAGCAAACTAACATGCAACTGTTGCCTAAAAATAGTAGTTCTTTTTTTTAACTAATAGAAAGATGTTCTGTTGTTAATGTTCTGCATGATCTATGTTGTTGTATTGTTAAAATAAATCAGTATTTTAAAATGCAATATTTAATGTGTCAGACAAAATACACACCTCAATTCATTTTTTTAATTAATAATAGTAATTTTATATTAATCTGAAGGAGTTAATAATTAATATTCAGTTTACGAGCAGCAGTTCCCATTTGGGAAAATAAACCAAATGTCTACACATGTAATATTTTTCCTTAGGCAATTTACACCAATGACACTCTATCAAATGAAAAGGAATATGGCTACTTACTGAGATATTAACACACAGCAATACCACACAAAAAAGGGCGGACTTTGAAAAAACACTTGAGGAAAGCTCTGTTATACAGGGCTTCTGCTGGGTCTTAAATAGTCTTAAATCACAAACTCAAAATTTTAGGCCTTAAAAAGTCTTAAATTAACTGAAATATTGTGTTGTAGGTCTTAAATCTTTTTTAACAGGTCTTAGTTTTGTGTTAACGTTGTTCTTAATGTATTGCTAGCCAATCTGGCCAAAACCCAACAATCACCAACAATCATCTCAGTAAAACTTTTATTTAAAAAAGGTATTTTTTTTAACTATTTAACATAATGGTTTAATTATTTCCCTTACAATAATATTCATTTAAAAGTGCTTTATTTATTTACTGCTGAGGACACTGACCTGGATAGATTGTGTTCATAGATTTAGTTTATTATAGTTTTTAAAACTTTTAAACATTATTTTTTATTTTAAAGAAAGTTTATGTTGGGAAAAAAGTGTATGGATACAAGTAGAGCTTGCTTGTTTTTATACACTATTTAAAATATTTAGCTAAGAAATATTAAAATGTTATATTATTAATTTATTATTGTATTATTAAAAGTATCAGACGTTAAACCGAGGTCCTGACTCTCTGTGGTCATAAAAAATCCCATGGCACTTCTCATAAAGAGTAGAGGTGTAACCCCGGTGTCCTGGTCAAAGTCCCTCCATCGGCCCTTACCCCCCATGGCCTCCCAATCTTCCCCATCCATCGAATTGGCTCCATCACTTTCTCTCCACTCCAGCTGGTTTGGGGTGAGCGCACTGGTGCTGTTGTCCTGTGGCTGCTGTTGCATCATCCCAGTGGATGCTGCATACTGGTGGTGGTGTGGAGAGACCCCCCTCATGATTGTGAAGCGCTTTGGGTGTATGGCCATATACAATAAATGCGCTATATAAATATAAATTACCTTACATTAAATTAAAATAATTTTTTGATAGGGCAAATAATAATCTTTTCCATCTAGGCCATATGAAAAAGTCCTTAGCCTTTAGCCCTTTGAGTCTAAAATTTATTAATAACTGTCTTAAAAATGCCTTAAAGTCTTAAATTTAACTTGGTGAAACCTGCAGAAACCCTGGTTAAAGTGCAACAGCACTAATCTATCGGATTAAAGATATCGGCCTAATTTTGCTATTGGACCGATAACATAAAAAATAGCATTTATCGGCCGATATCGATATGGCCACAGATATATCGTGCATCCATAATTTAACCAACTTTAAGATGGTAAAAAAAAGCCTATTTCTTACTGTTGATATTAATGCATTAAACAATGTTTACTACCGAGACTTATTTATAAAGTGTTAATTATTGTACTTTATCATCCTTTTGCAATTTAATTTGGTTGACACATTTGTTTATATTATAGTAAAGAAATGCGCCAAGTATTTTTAAATTACCTGTTAAGTAATATTTATACCTGTTAAGTAATATTTTTGCAGCTTAGGTCAATATCATAAGATAGTATACCGTGATAAACGCTTCAGCAACTCAATTCTCAATTAAAACTCAATTATTACTTTTGCTAATTCTTTCATTTCAGTGATTGTTGTTAGTTTTGTTTAGTTTTCATTTGTAGTTTGTTTTTATTTTACTTCTGAAACTAAAATGTGTTTTGACCAATAGTTTTAGTTGACTAAAATAGCCTTGGTGTGTGTTGCAGAAGCGCTACCGAGCGGTGTATGACTACACCGCCGCCGATGAGGACGAGGTGTCGTTCCTGGACGGAGACATGATCGTGGACGTGCAGCAGATCGACGAGGGTTGGATGTACGGGCGAGTGGAGCGCACCGGCCAGCAGGGCATGCTCCCGGCAAACTACGTGGAGGCCATGTAAAAAAAAAACACCAGAGCGAAAGAGAGTAGGGTGGAGAAAAAAAAAAAAAGGCGGAGAGACGCAGATGATTAGCCGAGTGCCATCTCACCTTTCAAGAGCTCATCTTTTTCCTCTTCTATTCCTGCACTAACTCTCCTATCAGGGGTCCACATCTACAGACCCGGTTACGATCCAAAACAAACATAGTTCAGTATGTAATCATACACACACACATACAAACAACAGCGCGCATACACGCAATCGCATAGATAGTGAACGATTTCTCGCCCATATCTTTCGCTTTACACGCACCTCCCTTTCTATTGCTTTTGCTGTCTGTCCGAGCGTTTGTCTTTTTATTAAGTGTTCCCTCTTGTCCAGGAAAGGTGCTGTCACGAGTGGCACTTAAGTCTTAATAAGACTCGCAAACACACACACCACCACCACACAGGCTTCTGAAAGTCTTCAGGGCCTGCTATAGAGCACTTCACAGTTCATCTCAACACACCTATCAGTTGCTCTGACAATTCTTTTATATTTTAATGATCTTCTTTTGCAGCCTGTAATTGTAATGTATATCAGTACAGTTTCACACATCATTGGTCTGTGGGTCTGTAACAATGCTTGAACATGAGACTTATGGTCATTCCCGTCTTCGTTCCATCACGCCTGATCATTTGCATCAATGTGTTGGAATGGGAATCTCGAAACGGCCTCTTTGTTTTCAACTGGACATTCTTAAAACTGTATGAAAGGGGCTGGAGACTTTTGCATATTCACTTAAGCTCCTTCACATTCCTCTCTAGCCCCTTAACCGTATCAATTAGAAAATATCTATATATATATATATATATATATATTAAGCATAATTTTGTTCTGCTGCTCCTGCTTTTCGCAGATGACAAGAAAATAGTAATGTACATTGTTCTTCATAAAGGGAAAACTAAAAGAAGCATATCTAGTCGGTTAGCGAGCGAGGAGCAGTTGTAGAATAGTGAGAGGAGCCCAAGCACAATTCTATGGACCATTTTTACCTTTGGATTCTTTTTAAAACAAAACATTCCATTTGGTTTGCGTTCTGTTTCAGTTCTGGAACGTTCCACGTGCATAGTATGAAACTGTATCTCAGAGCTGTTCTGTAAGACGTTGTTATTGATGTTTTTGTTAGTTTGTTTGTTTGTTTTTTTTTCCCTCATATCATTGCTTATTCTCATTGCCTTGCTGGTATTGTACGAGACGGAATTTTAATGTCAATATCAGTGGAATAAAACAAATCTATTTGTATACCAAGGCAGGCCACTTTGTCCAACAGAATGAGTTGAATGTTTTTGAGCCGAGCGTGTACTTCTCTCCAACTGGAAACAATGTTACTCAAAATGATGTTGCTTTTCTCGTCTAAAATGCCAAAATATAATGCAGAGTATGATCGAAGCAAGTGTTTTGCTTTGCTCAAGACACTTTTTTTTCTTTAAAGACGGAATTTCCTGTTTAGTCTTCTGTGAAACATTCAATATTGGTGTACTGTTTATCATTCAAAACACACTCTCACACAGCCATATTAGCATTTGACATGTCAAAATACATCTGATATGTACAGTACCATTTAAAGATTTGGGGTTGGTAACTTTTTTCATGTTTTTGAAAGACTTCTAGACTCACCAAGGCTATTTGGGGATTTTTGTGAAGTTTATTTCTAAACTAATTTCGAGAGGATCACGTGCTTATGATCGCTTGGTGCCGGCATTGCATTATTATGGTGGCTTGAAAAGCCAGCATACTGTTATCTTTCTTCTTCTTCTTCTTCTTCTTCTTCTTCTTCTTCTTCTTCTTCTTCTTCTTCTTCTTCTTCTTCTTCTTCTTCTTCTTCTTCTTCTTCTTCTTCTTCTTCTTCTTCTTCTTCTTCTTCTTCTTCTTCTTCTTCTTCTTCTTCTTCTTCTTCTTCTTCTTCTTCTTCTTCTCTTCTTCTTCTTCTTCTTCTTCTTCTTCTTCTTCTTCTTCTTCTTCTTCTTCTTCTTCTTCTTCTTCTTCTTCTTCTTCTTCTTCTTCTTCTTCTTCTTCTTCTTCTTCTTCTTCTTCTTCTTCTTCTTCTTCGACTAATTTCTAAGTGTATCTCCTCCTAGGCCTTTCAAGCTACATACTTCAAACTTTCGTCAAACCTTCAAACTGGTCTGACTCGGGTTGCTATATCTTTTCTAACTGATCCGACCTTGGGTTTTCCGAAAAACGACCCAGAAAATTCCCAAAAGTCCCATTGACTTAACATTGGGTCAAACTTTGTGAGCTCATAACTCTGCATCAGACTGTCCTACAGACTTCTAACTGGACTCATTTAACTCAGTCTAGCCAGCAGCCAATAACTGATGACTTTTTAACTTACTAGCCACTCCCTAGCAACCACTTACAGCACCCTAGCAACTGTCCCATAGACTGTGACTAGCTTTTCTAACACATGCTAACAGTTTAAACATCCTACTGACATGCTAATCTTGCTAGAAAGGTGCTAGCAACACGATAGTGACATGCTAGTCATGCTAGTAAAATGCTAATTCATGCTAGAATCATGCTAACAACATGCTAATTCATGCTAGAAACAAGCTGATTCATGCTAGAATCATGCTAGTAACATACTAATATCATGCTAGTTACATGCTAATTCATGCTAGTATCATGCTAGTTACATGCTAATTCATGCTAGAATCATGCTAGTTACATGCTAATTCATGCTAGAATAATGTTAACTACATGCTAAGTCATGCTAGAATCATGCTAGTAACATGCTAATTCATGCTAGTAACGCTGGTAACATGCTAATTGATACTAGAATCATGCTAACAACATGCTAATTCATGCTAGAAACATGCTAGTAACATGCTAATTCATGCTAGAAATACGCTAATAACATGCTAATTCATGCTAGAATCATGCTAACAACATGCTAATTCATGCTAGAATCATGCTAGTAACATGCTAATTCACGCTAGAATCATGCTAATTCGTGCTAGAAACATGCTAATTCATGCTAGAATCATGCTAATAACATGCTAATTCATGCTAGCATCATGCTAGTAACTTGCTAATTCATGCTAGAAACATGCAAGTAACATGCTAATTCATGGTAGGATCATGCTAGTAACATGCTAATTCATGCTAGAATCATGCTAGTAACATGCTAATTCATGCTAGGATCATGTTAGCAACATGCTAATTCATGCTAGAATCATGCTAGTAACATGCTAAGTCATGCTAGGATCATGCTAATAACATGCTAATTCGTGCTAGAATCATGCTAGTAACATGCTAAATCATGCTAGAACTATGCTAGAAACATGCTAATTCATGCTAGAATCATGCTAACAACATGCTAATACATGCTAATCCATGCTATAATCATGCTAGTTACATGCTAATTCATTTAGAAGGTTTTTGGTCCAATGTTAGGTCAATGGGATTTGAAGTGTTTATGTTTTATATGGAATTTTCTTCACCATTGTAAGTAAATGGGCAAGTTTTGAACACTCTTGCACCCCAGGAGTTTAACATACACCCCAGTTTAATATGTAGATTTGCACAGCTTGGCAGACCCGTCAAGTGTGGAAGGTCACATGTTTCTAAGAAGCTCTCTTTCAAAGTTATGATGCGTCAAAGTTTGGTTCGATGTTAAGTCAATAGGAGTTATTCAATAGGAGTTATTCAAGAAAGCCTAGTGGTTAGTGCATTGACAATGAGATGCCCACGCTGACATGAGTTCGAGTCCCAACTTGAGGTCCTTTGCCAATCCTTATTTTTCCCTTTCTCTCAATGCTTTCGTGTCTCCATTAACCTGTTCTGTAATGATAATCTTAAAGGTCCCATGAAGTTAAAATAAAGTTTATTAGATGTTAGTATCTGTATTGTTAGTTTTTAAGATGCCTATAAGCTAGTGTGCTTCAGGTATAAAACATGATATAAACGTGTAAAGTTTGTAGTTTGTCACTTCAGCCTAAATGGAGCAAAAAAAAATTACGTCATCTCAAACTTCAGTTTTTCATCAACTTGTGACCAATCAAATGCTGTCTATCTGACATGCCCCGCCTCCTTCAAGGCGCTTCTCGTTTGCTGTTCATTTAATGCACTTGAGCTCAACTGCTGTCACTGGCAGAGCGGTCATCAAAACAAAACTCTATTGGCTGATTTTTAAAAGGGGAGGAGCTGAACAATGGCCCGCCCTCTCTTGTTTTGGTTGAGAAAACATCTAATATATATGCACATTTCAAAGCACTTAAAAAAACAACTTCTCATCAATTATCCTTCGGTTTAGTCCCTGATTTATCAGGGGACACCACAGTGCAATGAACCACCAATTACCCTGGCATATGTTTTATGAAGCAGATTCCAGCCGCAATAAAAATAAGTATAAAAATAAATCATTCAAATTAGCTGATTTTTCCAGGATACTTTCACGAATATGGCTTTAAAGACATATTTTAAAACATATTTTCTTGAAAGAAACATTGTATAATGCTTGAAATTTCGATCAGAAATGTATACTTTTTGTATAAATGTTAATTCGTCTTTAAAAAAACACCCCCTCCCTTTGAACTGTAGTGTATATTTAGATTTTTTTAAACACATTTACCAGTGTAATTTTGAAGCTCACTGTCTTTCAATAAGGCGAGACATTCAGGCATGCATGTTTTGCTCACATTAAATGTCTATTTTAGCTTATCTAAATACATATTCTTCCTGTATGAACCTTAAAAGGGTTTGGTTGTTCTGCTTTTGGGAAAATCTGTGATAGTTTAAAGTATCGTATCCACTGTTAGTAATGGTCAGTACTTGAATGACTAACCAGCCAAACACATTAGGAAAGTTACCGAAAAGGAAGCAAACGGTGGAAAATGTGATGATTATGATGCTTAAACACATTCTGAGTAAGTGGAAGCTCAAATACAAAACTAAACATGCATTTCACACACTTGGAAAGATGAAAGATTCTCTTGGAACTGATAAATGTAGCAATTACATGGATTTAGACAGTTTATCAATACAATTCATTGTCTATATGCTGTGAATCTTTGATTATTTTTCCAATATTTCACAAGTGATGTTTAACATACACTCAAAAATGATTGCTGCTTGTTCAAACTACCTGTTTAAATTGAGTTGAAACAGCACAATTCTTATCATTTCTTTGGCTAATTTGTTTTGTTCAGTCCACTTAAATTTGTAAACATTAAGTTAACTTAAATGTTTTGTGCTAGGACAAAATGAAGGAATGGTGTTGATCCCACTACCTGGTTGGGGGATTTGTAGTTCTCAGCATTTGCATGAGATTGAATTAAGAGAGGGAAATGTTGACAATAAAAATAATGTTACACTGAAAAACCCAACAGTCAACTTTATCAAATGAAATGAGTGTAGTTAACTCAAAATGTACTGAAAGTTAATTCTACTCATTTGAAAAGAGTTTTGAACTCAGTGTTAAAGGTAATGAGTTAATTAAATACCCTAGATTAGTTTCTTAACTCAAATGGTTTGTAGCGATCGGTTTCCTCAAACTTTACTTTTGAGTTTGAGTTGCCTTAACTCATTGGTTTTACAGTACTCAGTTGGTTTGAGTTCATTTATTGGGTTTTACTGTGCTCAAATTGCTTCATTTACTCATTAGGAGTAAGTTCACAGTACTCATTAGGATTAGTTTTTGAACTTAATTGGTTTGTTGCAATCGGTTTCCTCATGAGTTACCTTCTCTTATTGGGTTTTACAGAGTAGGTGTTTAAAGTTAATAGAAAGACTTAAGACTTTATTCTTCACTTTAGTTTAAAGATTTAGAAGAGTTTCGTGTAATGCTTTGAGTTTTGAGATTACCACCTTGCAGAAGCATCTGTGCTTTGGCTGTTGGCAGCTTCATAACTCATGAAATATGCTTAAAATGGCTCTTTTAGTTCATTGAGGATAACTTTAAATAAAACTAAGAGACTTTGAAATATACAACACATCATAGACACATGATATTATCAGACATTTGAGCTTAAGTAAAATAAAAATACAAAAGTTTTTTTAGTTGGTGCTACACTCAAAAGATTTCTGTTTCAAACTAATTTAAAATGAGTTAAAACAACACAATTCTGGCTATTTTTGGGGGGTGGGGGGGCTTAATTGCTTGGTTCAATCTACTTAAATGAGTTGCGTTATCTTAATGGATTTGTGTTGGGGCAACATGAATGAATTGTGTGCAGCCCTGCATTTTTTACAGCGTACACAAATTGATTGTATGGAAATCCTGCCCTCAATTAAATTGAGTTCAACCAATGAGTTATTTTTGAGTGTAGCAAGGATTTTTCAGGGCATTTGCAACTATTTTTTTTAAGTCTTATTTCTTTTAGTTTGGCTCGAATACGGAAAATTAAATGTCTAAAAGGTGAATTTTATTATTATTAATAATAAAATAAATATCTTTTTATTGTTTTATTGTCTTTTTACTGTTGTTCAATCTCTGCCCTAATTGTCAAGTTAAACTTATTAACTTGGTTATCTCTTAACGTTGGATTAGTAAAATATTATATACTGTCATGTCAAAGAAAAAGAAATTACTAATTGGAAATGAGTTATTAAAACTATTATGTTTAAAAATGTGTCAGATTAAACATATTAAAAAACATCTGAATTTCACAGGAGGGCTAATCACTTTATTTTAATTCCAATCTTAAATTAGGATTGTTACTACATACCTATAAATCCTATTACAGTATATAAAGGGATAGTTCATGCAGAAATCCTTAAGGTGAACACAAACGAAAGAGATAGTTTGATAAATGTTAGAAAACAGCAGCCATAAACCTCCAAAGTAAAAACTATTGAAGTCAATGGCTACAAATCTTTCAAAAATCATCTTATATGTTCAACAGAAGGAACTCGGAAGGTAGGAGGGGAGTGTGTTTTTTTTTTATTTGTGTTTATTTTCGGGGTGTGCCCTCAGTTAAATATTTAATTGCATATTAATAGATAAAACATGAAATGCTTCTTTTATCCGTATCGGTTTGTTTCCTGTAATAAAGATCGATATGTATCGATTCTAATAAAGCAGGCATATGCACTCTTCACTCATTAAAAAAAAACACACACACAAAGATGCTCCCCTTTACTGATCATCTGGCCGCGGCTATTATTATCGCCCGCTGCATCTGTTTCTCGCAGGGCGGCCAGCAGTGTTGAGCAGCCGGGCAGGATCTGCAGTCCGCCGGACACTCAGCCCAACATTTCTCAGCTCCGGTGACCGAACGTCCTCCGCATCTCCCTCATCATGCTGGACGTCCTGATACTGATGTTTTTCGCCATCATCGGCCTCATGTTCCTGTCCTACATCATCTACATGCTGTGATTGTGTCAACATGGACGCGCCTCGCGACGGATCGCGAAACACAAAGGTTGGTGATGAAATAGAGCAAATAACGGAGGAAGAGCGCCGTTGTCTTGTTTATAAGAGGGGTGTTTGATTGATGGTGTTTGTGGGTGGGCGCTTATCTAAATGTGCTTATCATTATGGTTAGATGAAAATAGGAATATTGGATCATTTAGGTCTGTGATGTTATATAATATTACCATTTTTACATGCGTAATACGAGGAATAGCACAATAGACTATATCGCGGGTTTGCATTTGCATTAGCTATAATAATGCTACAGGCCTCGTGCAGATATGGAGAACCAAACCTGCAAAAAGAAAATGTATATGGTGTGTAAATATACAGTTGAGGTCAGAATTATTAGCCCCCTGAATTATCCCCGCTCCATTTATATTTTCCCCCAATTTCTGTTTAACGGAGAGAAGATTTCTTCGACACATTTCTAAACATAATAGTTTTAATAACTCATTTCTAATAACGGATTTATTTGATCTTTGCCATAATGACAGTAAATAAGCTATATATTTTTTCGATGTCTACAGAACAAACCATCGTTATACAATAACTTGCCTAATTACCCTAACCTGCCTAGTGAACCTAATTAACCTAGTTAAGCCTTTAAATGTCACTTTAAGCTGTATAGAAGTGTCTTGAAAAATATCTAGTCAAATATTATTTACTGTCATCATGGCAAAGATAAAATAAATCAGTTATTAGAAATGAGTTATTAAAACTATTATGCTTAGAAATGTGTTGAAAAATCTTCTCTCTGTAAAACAGAGACTGGGGAAAAAAACATAAACAGGGGGGCTAATAATTCTGACTTCAACTGTATATATTTATAAAAGAGCCGTGCGATATTCTGCAAATAACAGCACTGGTCTAGCCTCCTAACCCTTTAATGTTGTGTACTCCACATAACAGCGACAAGCAGGGGACACGGTTTGTACTGCAAATATTGCTGCTGTTGGACAACATAATGTACTTTTGAGGCTTTTTTGGTTGAGAATGGAGTTGTTTAGATTGCAACTAAGCAGTTTATTTATAAGGATAGTGCCTATTTTTAAATATTTATCATTTCTGAGAGATAGCGTGTCGGCGGCCATAGGCCTATCTTTGAGAAATGATGGTTGAAGTTGTTCATCCACAAGATGGCGACAGAGACCGCATAATAAGCACTTAGCACAAGGTAATTTCAAACTACAGCTGATCCAGCCTGATCTCACGAGAAAACGTATTTTACGTTTTGTCAGTTTAGTGGCTAATTCATACGAATTCGTATGAGTTCAGTCGTACGAAATTGTATGATTTTAAAAACCGCACCTAACCACACCCCTAAACCCAACTATCATTGAGGGATGAGCAAATCGTACTAAATTGTACGAATTAGATCGTACGAATTCATACGAATTAGCCACTAAATCAAAAAGTTACGAATTGCCGTGAGACTGTGTTGGCTGATCAGATCATTATTAAACAGCTAAATGACTTTCTAAAGCCCTGCTCACACTGTGAGATTTCAGCCACGATTTTGTCATCTGAGGAAAATTTGGGAAATCCTAAAAGATTCCTGAAATGCTAGGCTAAAATCGGAGATCTTTGATCGTTGGTTTGACATGTTCACAGACAGCCGATTAGTGTCCGTTGCGATCAGATTTTTCCTCCGATGAAATTCTGGCAGTGTCAGAAGTTTTCAGACACTTTCCTGCATTGTGAGCACAGAGAAATGTCAAAACTGTTTTTTTCTTCCTGGTTTTATTATTGAGACATGCCGTGTGCAAAATTGCTACAGATTGTTTACATTTTCTATGAGGAATCATTTCAGAACGCGGGATAGTGAAAGTGTCACGGGTGGATGACGTCAAACTTCTGGGGAGTTTTCTTCCATGTTTGGTGCATCTTCATTGTCGTTCAGTCTGACTTTATGACAGCTAAGATCTTACAGTGTGAGCCATGTTCGTGCAGTCTGACATGCTACAATCATTCAGGGTTATAAAAAGATTACACAGTGTGAGCCGGCCTTTAGTCAATCTCTCTCTTTTGTGTGTGGTAGTGCGGTATTTATACCTCAGTAATATTGTGATCTCCCTATTACAACAGAGAAATACTGCGGAATCTCAGTAGACTGATGGCATTTCATACTGTTCAGCCTTATAATCTTACAATGTGAGCAAAATCACCTGTTTTGTCATCACTTTAGACATTACGCTAGAGAATCATTCAAACAGCTCTAAAGTGACGTTAATGAAGTAGCAACGGTTTTCTGCTGTTCTGACGACAGCTGCAGATGTGAATGAATGGTGGAAGAAAGTAGTTCCTCTTTCAAAAGGGTTTTTAGACTCTCCATGTTTGATTTTCTTTATTATACATACGGTTATGCCATCAAACTGTTGTATAAGCGCAATATCACACTCGTAGCAGTGCGATGTGGCTGTACATCGTCACTGGTGGAACAGTAAGGCAGACCAGTGCTGATATACAGCCACATCGCACTGCTACAAGTGTGATATTGCTCATATACACTATAGTTCTATATAAAATATATACTATATATTATTATTATTATTAAGTATTTATTTATTTGTTTTTTGCAGGTCTGGTCCTCCATATTGTATGATATCCGATTACTTCATCGTGTTTATAATAATATCATATTTATGTATTGTGTTGAACCTTTCAGGAAGAAGCTCTGTCTCTCTTCTTTCTGATATGAGGAGGAGATGAAATGTGAACTCACTGGAAGATTCGGGATACAGGATGAGACTTCCTCCTTCCCTCTGTCACACAACACTGTTCCTGTAGGGTAGTAATCAACCCCAAGAGCTCCGCCTGAATGATGTTTTCCTGCCTTTTTTATTTGTACACTATTGAAGTATATTTTCCTAATGTCTGAAACACTAGCATGTGATCTGCAGCTGTCTGGATGTTCATTGTCCTGCCTGTTGTTTCTGCATATTAATTTCACAAGTTAACAGTGTTTATATCAAATGCATGTATTTTATGCCAGTGGCTCTTCATAAAGCAGCTGTTTATTTCAGAATAAAAGCTTTTGTGAGGATGAAATGGCCTTGTGTGGAGAATTATTCATGTCACATGAATGTAATAAACACACTGGGGGGAACACTGTATTTAACGGTGTCCTTAATACAGTATAACTATACATTTACCTACAGAGTAGCCTATGTACATGCACTTATATAGATGAGTTTGAGTTTGTTGCCCGTAATTATGCATAAACATTGTTATTTATGTATAATTGTGTAGTTATTATATGGGATGTGTAAGTGTTACCTAAACAAAATTAATATTCATCACTTACGCATATAACTATAAGAAGGTCGCTGGTTTGAGCAGTTGGCATTTCTGTGTAGAGTTTGCATGTTCTCTGCTCATTAACGCTAATTTCTAATCAGCCAATCACATGGCAGCAACTCAATGCATTTAGGCATGTAGGCATGGTCAAGACGGTCTGCAGCAGTTCAAACTGAGCACCAGAATGGGGAAGAAAGGAGATTTAAGTGACTTTGAATGTGGCATGGTTGTTGGTGACAGTCGGGCTGGTCTGAGTATTTCAGAAACTGCTGATCTACTGGGATTTTCACGCACAACCATCACTATGGTTTTACAGAGAATGGTCAGAAAAAGAGAAAATATCCAGTGAGCGACAGTTCTGTGGATGCCAATGCCTTGATGATGCCAGAGGTCAGAGGAAAATGGCCAGACTGGTTCCAGCTGATGGAAAGACAGCAGTAACTCAAATAAGCACTCGTTACAACTGAGGTATGCAGAAGAGCATCTCTGAATGCACAACACGTCCAACCTTGAAGCGGATGGGCTACAGCAGCATAAGACCACACCGGGTGCCACTCCTGTCAGCTAAGAACAGGAAACTGAGGCTACAATTCACACAGGCTCACCAAATCTGGACAATAGAAGATTGGGATAATGTTGCCTGGTCTGATGAGTCTCGATTTCTTCTGTGACATTCAGATGGTAGGGTCAGAATTTGGCGTCAACAACATAAAAGCATGGATCCATGCTGGCTTGTATCGACGGTTCAGGCTGGTGGTGGTGGTGTAATGGTGTGGGGGATATTTTCTTGACACACTTTGGTCCTATTAGTACCAATTGAGCATCGTGTCAACGCCACAGCCTACCTGAGTATTGTTGCTGACCATGTCCATCCCTTTATGACCACAGTGTACCCCTGACAATGGCCTCCACAATCACCAGTACTCAATCCAATTGAGCATCTTTGGGATGTAGTGGAAAGGGAGCGTCACATCATGGATGTGCAGCCAACAAATCTGCAGCAACTGTGATGCTATCATGTCAATATGGACCCAAATCTCTGAGGAATATTTCCAGTACCTTGTTGAATCTATGCCATGAAGTATTAAGGCAGTTCTGAAGACAAAAGAGGGTCCAACCCGTACTAGTTAGGTGTACCTAATAAAGTGGCCGGTGAGTGTACATATATAAAACAGAGGGAAAAAAAGAGGTTTCTGACTGCTGGATTTATGAGTATGAAACTTGGTGAGTCAAAAGATTGATAACATAAGCTTCATTTTGCAAATTATAACAAAAATATATATATAATAATTCATTCATTTCAACTTAGTCCCTTTATTTATCAGGGGTCTCCACAGCAGAATGAACCGCCAACTTATCCAACATTTGTTTAATGCAGCGAATGCCCTTCTAGCTGCAACCTATCACTGGGAAACATCCATACACTCTCATTCACGCACACACACTACTGACAATTTAGCTTACCCAATTCACCTATAGCGCATGTCTTTGAACTGAAGGGTAAACTTCACCCGGAGGAAACCCACGCCAACACGGAGAGAACATGCAAACTCCACACAGAAATGCCAACTGATCCAGCCGAGGCTCGAACCAACTACCTTCTTATATAGTATACAGTAAAAAATCTGACAGCACTTTATCAATTATATATTTAGATTTCTTCCACCATAAACTTTTTGTATTTTGACAATGCCGAAAATATGAGGGACTATTTCTGGGTCTATTAAACAGAATGAACAATTGATGTCCATAGCTTCAATAAATCTGATATAAATATTGAAACACACACTAATCAATTCTGGGCTCATGTTATCACAGCATTAATCGATTAAATTGAGAGTATATTATTGCGTTCATATTTCACATCTGCCGACATGTGGTATGGTCAGGGGGTATAGCTCAGTGGTAGAGCATTTGACTGCAGTTCAAGAGGTCCCCGGTTCAAATCCGGGTGCCCCCTACAGTTGTTTTTAGAAAATACATATTGGCAGTTTCACACATCTTAATGCATAAACACTCTCAAAGAAGCCTCCCGCGCTCGTAAAAGTCCAAACGACACTGACAAACGTCAATGAAGACTGGTTTTGAGCTTGAATGGAGTCACTGGACCGGTTTTAAAGCGTAGTTTAATGCAGATTACCAACAGGGAGCAGTACAGCACACCAGATCACGGACTGCCACGTAGACAAGAGAGGAATGATGACGAATTACAGCGACATCGGATGGTTTGTTTTGTTTGTTTGTTTTTAAAGTCTTATTCAGGAATTCCACGTGTCATTTGTGGAATGTCATGGAATTTTAAAAATGTTCTATTCCAGAGATTCAAATTCAGGCAGTTTTTTTCGTGTGTGTGTGTCCAAGTCAGGGTATTTACTTCACATTTATCAACATGTACCTTTTCTACACCGTGTTTTATTAGCACGTTGTTTCAGGTGTTATGGGCAGCCATTTTCAGCGCCATCTCATTACTTTTCCCGCTTGTTTACCAGCAAGAAGTCAAATGCTGTTATATTATTTATTAAATTTCCCATTAATTGTATTTTATTAACGTCTACCACTACCCAATCCTTAACTCAACCATCACAGTAATGTAAAAAGAGTAATTATACCGAGTATTATGTATGTTATTTAATAAATTACCAAATAAATTCGATTTTATGAACGTCTACTCCTACTCCTACCCCAACCATAAACCCAACCGTCAATGTAATGTAAAAACAGTAATTATACCGTGTATTATGTATGTTATGTATTAAATTACTCAGTAAATTGTATTTTATTAACGCCTACCCCCCACCCAACCAACAGTACTGTACAAATAATAATTATTGTTATACAGTGTCACAAAAATTATGCTATATTGATGTGCGTATCCACAGCTGTATGCTATCTAGTCTTCACCTCATCTCCTAGCTGTATTTGAAGAGTTTAGATGCAAAAACCTCTAAATGCCGTCTGAAATTTTCCTTTAAAATGAGCATTTTTATCAAGCTCCTGTGTGTATGTTCAGTAATATCACTTTTATGGCAAAGAATAAGTCCTTTTCCTGGTCTTTAAACTGAAATATCTCAACATAAACAAAGGAGGCTGAGAAAAAAAGTTCAATTTCAATGGAAATTTCAGACAGCACTTAAGCCTAGAGAATTTTGCATCAGAATCTTTATTTGTTAACTAAGGCAAACATGCTAGGAAAATATAAATTTCAAGAGCTTGAAATTCAAGAAGATGACAGATAAGCTGAAATCTTGTGGTACCTGAAGCTTAATGAGTACCTTTGCTTAGGGCTAGGCGATAAAAATTTCATATATATATATATATATATATATATATATATATATATATATATATATATATATATATATATATATATATATATATATATATATATATATATATATATATATATGAAAGCTACAGATGTTGATCTACCCTAAAGGTTGCTTTGATTGTTTAGTATTTATGCTTTACCATTGCACACACTTTGTAACATTTTATTTATCAGGTCTAAGAGTCTCTTTAACACTTTTGTTTATTTTATTATGAAGAGATGAGATATTTTGTTTACATATTTTTGTTTTTGACTATTAAAACTTGCCTTAGTAATGTTGGTGAATTAAAATAAAGTGGTTAAAAATATCCTAATTATCCTAAATGTATTGTTAAAAAATATTCAATAATTATCGATATCAAATGATATGAGTTATGCTATCGTGATCATTTTTTTGCAATATCGCCCAGCCCTAACATTGCTCATACATGTCAAGAGGTGTAGCTACGGTATAATGTTAGCTAGCTAGTAAAATATTAAGAGCATCATATGTTAGAAAGCATAAATGATCACTGACTGAATTTAAAATGTAGGTTAAATTAGAATGTGAGCTAATTACTGTTAATTCTTAACAATTTCTTGCCTTCTGTATATTAAAGATTATGGAAATTCATCTTTTTACTTAGTGAAAGACTGGGAATTTGACATTTGGCAGAGTGGAAATCCTGATTACTATTACTACTACTACTGCATTTGTGATATTTCTACTCATCTCGTTGTAACTTTTATTCTTTGTGTGAATTGATATTAAATCAATACAAAACTAAAATAAATTCTGATGATTTGACTTGCACCTTTTATATGAACACACTAAAAAAAATCTTACTAAGAGTTTTTGTGTTGTAACTAGTCCAAATATCTAAACGTTCCTAAATCAAGAAGCATTTTCTAGACAATTAAAACATATTGGTTTGTTTTCTGAAATAATTAGTCAAAATTAAATGGGGTTTTCCTTAAAACAAGCAAAGTAATTTGCCAATAGAGGTAAGCAAAATAATGTTTTCTGTTTGAAACAAAATTATTTTGAAGATTATCAACCTAAAATTCCTTGTAAATTTATTTGGATTTAGACCGTCCTCTGTCAAATCAGTCATCAGTCATGTAGCCTAATAAAATGTGTATCTGGTAAGTCATAGTAAATACTAGTGTTTTTGAACTATACTAGTAAAATTGCTGTATAGTACTAGTTGTTGTTGTTGTTTTTTTACTGTTGTCTGTATTTACAACACTTGGTAATAAATACTACAGTATACTGTTTATACTCAAAATTGACTGAAAGTAAATTCTACTCATTTGAAAAGAGTTTTGAACTCAGTGTTGAAGGTAATAAGTTATTTAGTTCACAGTACTCATACAGATTAGTTTCTTAACTCAAATGTTTTGTTGCAGTCAGTTTCCTAAAACGGTTTGAGTTGCCTTAACTTATCGGGTTTTACAGAACTCAGTTGGTTTAAGTTCTCTTCATTTTACTCAAATGGATTAAATTCACAGCACTCATTAGGATTAGTTGTGAACTTAAATGGTTTGTTGCAATCGGTTTCCTCAAATTGTTTGAGTTACCTTCACTTTTTGGGTTTTACAGTGTAGCAGTGAACTTACAAAGTGTTATAAATACTGTAATATTTTTGGTTTTAGTACTGTAAACGGTGGTATATTGTAGTATAATATATACAGTTAGTTGTAGAAAACAGTACAGTATTGAGTGATTTGTTTGTATTACTAGAGTTGTTGTATACCAGAGCAGATTCATTTGAGGACTTTACTATTGTAAGGTTCAAAAACTCTGGTTGGAGTTCCAGTGTTATTTGAGCACCTGATGTGTTATTGTTTATGGACATCCTTTATTATACAGGCGGAAAGCAGTTAAAACATGTCCCCACTATGTATATAGTATATATAAATAAATAGTATAGTGCTGGGTAGATTACAATTCATCTATATCTGTTGGCCTGGTAGACTAAAACAGAAACAGAAGGAGATACCTTGTACTATAACTATATAAATTTGCTTCAAAATTGGCGTAAAATGAGTTCACTGGAGATAAATTGTAACAAATCCAAGGAGATTATAATTAGCAGAAATAAACAAGTTCTTAGTCAAGGGTTGAAACCTCTGGTCCCTGAGGGACATGAAATAGAGACAGTTGGATGTTTTAAATATTTAGGAGCATTTATTGATAGTGGGATGACATTTGCTGCTAATGTAGAGTGCATTTTTAAAAAAGCAATGCAGAGATATCTCATTAGGAGGTTACAACAATTTGGTGTGAGTCAAGATATTCTAGAGATGGTATACAAGAACTTGCTTGAAAGTGTTTTTGAGTAGATTGCATGGTATGGACTGTTGCCAATTAAGGAAAAGCAAAAACGATGTTGAGTAGTAAAAAATTGCCAGCGCAATTGTAGTTAAAAAGCACAAAGACAACCAAATCAAATTTATTGAATGAGAATTAAACAGAAAGCACAAGTCTTTATTGAAGACTGTTCCCATTCCTTAAATATAAAATTTCATCTTGCCATCAAAAAGACATTTTAGGTAACCTCAAGTAAAGAAAATGTGTATCAAATGTCCTTTGTGCCGACTGCCATTAGAATTTTAAATACCGGGTTCTAAGTACACAAAGGGTTTTAAATAGAGTTTTTAATGTGATCAATATGATGACACTGAATATATTTGTGTTGCCTGTTTTTTCTGTGATGTGTGTAATGTGAACGCTGATGTGGTTGTGTGGTGAAGCCGAAGATAAATTTCTACTCGTGGACAGTAAAGTAAAGTCAAGTATACTTTAAATCTCAACTGGGCTACAAATAAATGTTTTAGGTCTATGGACTGACAAAAAAAGTAAGACAGTTCCTCAACCAACCTTAAAAACTTTTGACTGAAGATATATGGAGATACTTGTAATTAATATATATAAATTATTTTCACATCTGCAATTTACAAAGTCAAATCAATGTACAGGTAAACATTATTTTCTAATCTTCCACCACCCTCCCCTTCCTGAACAGACCATTTAAATTGATCTTATTGTGATGCATTGAGGAAAAAACAACAACAAAAAAAGTGTCAATTAAAATGAATACTAAACACGGTGGCTCAGTGGTTAGCACTGTCGCCTCACAGCATTTAGGTCGCTGGTTCGAGTCCCGGCTGGGTCAGTTGGCATTTCTGTGTGGGGTTCGCATACTCTCCCCGTGTTTGCGTGGGTTACCTCTCGGTGCTCCGGTTTCCCCCACAATCCAAAGACATGCGCAATAGGGGAATTGGGTAAACAAAATTGGCCGTAGTGTATGTGTGTGAATGCAAGAGTGTATGGGTGTTTCCCAGTGATGGGTTGCGGCTGGAAGGGCATCCGCTGCATAAAACATATGCTGGATAAGTTGGCGGTTCAATCCGCTGTGGCGACCCCTGATTAATAAAGGGACTAAGCCAAAAACACGATATCAACAAATTTATTCCTTCATTTTCTTTTCGGCTTAGTTCCTTATTAATCAGGGGTCACCACAACATAATGAACCACCAACTTACTCACCCTATGTTTTACACACACTGTAAAGAGTGGTTAGTTAAAGCGAGTAAACGAAACAGGCTATCTGCTTGAATGTGACCGAATGTTTAATTCCACCTGAGGACTTGAAACCCACAATCAATTTGTACATAAACTAAACATGGCAAAGGGAATGGGACAACTGCATAAATAACAAATTACATGAAATTAACCCGAAAATAAATGAAAGACATTTAGCAAATTATATTTCTGAGACCAGGCATGATCATATGTCTATACCAGATGTCGAATTGGACATTCTAGGTTGACACATTTATATTTATTGAATAATGAAGAATCACCCAAATGTAATTACTGCCAGTCTGCTCTTACCATCAAACATATTTTGTTGGAATGTAGAAGTTTAAATTCCATTAGGCAAAATTTTATAAGGAGAGTACTTTGATGGACATTTTCAATAAGGTTCAATAATTATTTGTCAAAAATTTAACTGAAAAATCATATTTAACTTTGAATAAATTTTTGTGTAAATTGTGTCTATTTATATTTTCTATATTCATCTAAGTAACTTTTTTAGTGTAATATGAATTTGTTATATATTTTATATATATCAATTTTGCCATGAAATAGCCATAAGTTGCTGATGTGGCAATAAATAAATAATAATAAATAATAAAGCGAGTAAACCAATTGCCTTAAAAGAAACAAGTTGACTTCACAAAAATAATGTTAGTGAACCCTTTGTTAAGTTGACTTATTTTTTTTATATAATTATGCCAATTGTATTCACTTTAAAAAAAAAAAAAAAACAATAAACTAATCACTATTTCAATACACATTTATTATATTTGTTTTTTCAGCTTTTCTGTATCTCGCAAAATGACAGTAACTAAAATAAATCTGCTCTTCCAGACTCCAGTGTGTGTCTTACATTCAACACAGGCTATAATTGTAGATTTTAGAGACTTAATGAAGCACCAAATATGTTATATTGTAATAATTACAGTAATTATTTGAAAACAGACGTGCTAAAATAGTCTGACACTGTAAAAAGGGATTAGTTGACTTTTAAAAAAGTGAGTACAATAAGCATAATTATGAAAATTAAGTCAACTTAACAGTTCCAACTTACAACGGGTTTACTTACATTATTTTTATAAAGTCAACTAGTTGCTTTTAAGGCAATTGGTTTACTCGCTTTAGGTAACTAATCACTTTTTACAGTGCAGCAGATGCCCTTCCATCTGCAACCTTTGGAGTACTGGGAAACATCCATACACTCATATACTACGGCCAATTTTGTTCATTCAGTTCACCTATAGCGCATGTCTTTGGACTTGTGGGGGAAACCAGAGCACCCAGAGGAAACCAACGGCAACACGGGGAGAACATACACACAGAAATGCCAACTGACCCAGCGACCTTCTTGCTGTGAGGTGATATTGCTAACAACTGAACCACTGACCTATATATATATATATATATATATTAATTTTACAGTACTCAACCCATTTTGTTTTAAAACTTAAATGGTTTTCCGCAATTGGTTCCCTCAAATAGTTTGAGCTAACTTGACTTCTCAGGTTTTACAGTGTATAAAATAAGTTGTCTTCAGAATAAACATGTTTTTTTTTCCCTCAACAGGACCATAGCATGAATAGAGGTGCTTTTTTACCCCGCTTAAAAAAAATCAGAAGCTTGGATCACAAAATAATTGTCTATCCATTTTAAATAACAGTCATGCTTCTGATTTTTTGGGGGCTTGTGGAGCTGCGCATTGATGGATTTGCTCATCAATGTTTGGACTTTCAGCAGTGAAAATTAAACCACACTGAACTGAACTTCAACTCTGAAAACTGGACTGACACAGTTTCAATTCACTAGAACGTCTATGTTAAGCTGCTTTGACACAATCTACATTGTAAAAGTGCTGTAGAAATAAAGATGAATTGAATTGAACAGTCAAAGTTAAACAGTGTAAAGCAATGTAGGCTTATTTTCTAAAAATAAACAAATAATAATATATGACCACGTAATCCATAAAAAAGAACCACAATCTGATTATGAGCATTTAAAAAAATTTACAGAACATCTGATTACAAGTGCATATTAGAAGTCTATTTACATAATCTAGATCACATGCAATCAGTGACTTCCCAGGATTGTGTAGTGTATACATAGAATTCACACACTGGTCATTTAATATAAAAGGAAGAAAATGTGTTTCTTTTTCCTGTTTACGTGCACTATTCACATTTTTCAATTCATGTTACCTGTGTAAAATGTAGGTAGTATAATCTCAGATGACTCTCTTAGGGGTGTGCAGAGGAATAATTAAATCAGGGTGGAACTTGTAGTAAATTTGGCTCTCGGTGAATATCATACAACTAAAAGGGGAAGTTCAGAAAAATCACAGAACTATTACCCGGAGCAGTTTTGCTGTTACGGGGCTGTGTCTGTACCCGAGAGTGAGTAACATACACTTACTTCCCTTCTGGACTCTCCAACTCTGAGCCTAGAAGTCATGAGACTAAGCACATGACAATGTACACCTCATTCAACGTCCAAAAGCAATGCTAAATGAACACTCCTTCAACATTTCATTGACATTTAAAGGATTCACTAAAGCTTTTTTCAGTTTTAAGAGTGCTACTCTACCTATAGCTGCAGCAAATGCGTGTATTTTGAGCTTTTTATTTTGTGTTTACATAGTTTCATCCCAAAGAAATGGAAAAGATGTAAAAAAAAAGATTTTGTCATTATTTACTCACATTTTACTTCATTCAAGCCTTTAGGAGAGTCTTTCCCTATTCTGTTAAACACAAAAGTAGACATTTTGACAATTGTTGGAAACTCAGTTGACTTCTGTGTTTGTTTTACCAATTATATTGAAGTCAATGGTTAGCTACAGGTTTTCAGCTTTCTTTACATTATCTTTGTGTGTATGTGTGTGTTCAAGGCTTGACTGTGACTAAATATTGAGTAAATTCTCATTTTCATTGTGAACTACCCCTTTAACACTGTTATAATTGATATAGTTGAATCATAAAGAGTTTAATCTCATCCATATGGTATATGTTGCAAATTTTAAGCGGTTATCAACCTATTAAACAAGTTCTACCAGTTAAATAACTGGTTTCCAGTACAATATTCTTCCTATGATCTTGGATAGCCTGTAGATCGTTCACACAACATAGTGGAAGCCTGCAATGGAACGTACCAAAAATGCCTACAAAATAGGGGTATCTATAAAACGACAAAACCGTCGAATGCTCGTACAGAATTATTCACGTTCATTCACTTCCACTAAAACACTATAAAAAATCATTCCTGCGATCCCGTGACAGTCAGTCATTGCACAATCCTAAAAAGAAATATCTTGCGCATTCATAGGTCATCCCCGCAGAAGCGGAAATGGACCCTGCACTCATGTCTTGATCATGTGACTCTCTCCATTTCGCCATTTTCTTCCTCTCCGCCGGCGACCAGCCTCCTGTCGGGTTCGTGACCGTCTCTCCTGCTCCTGCAAGACCTGTCAGCCCAAAAGAAGACCTCATTCAGAGTCTAAACCTCCTAGACTGAAGCTTTCCTACCTTTTTCTGCCTTTAGTTTTAGTCTCCCGAACGCGCGAGAAGAATGGCCACCCAGAACCCCCTGTACGCTCCCTTCTTCGCAGTGATGGGTGCCTCCTCGGCGATGGTGTTCAGCGGTAAGAAACCCGTAGTTTACATTAACCCCTAAATTAAATGTCATTCGGTTGAAATGCTTTATTGAATGTGCTGTAATGCAGCATCGAGCTCGCTGGCTCGTGTATTCCTGTTGTAGGACGAGAAGACGGGATGCGAAGGTTTCCATCACGGCACATGACGTCTCAGTTGACGTAATGCCCATAAATTATTTATTTCGTTTCATTATATTCCCCTCAATTTGCTACGTGGAAAACCTAAGACGCCGTTCCCGTCTCGCTTGAACAGAGTATCCTGTTGTAATGTTTGCGCAAGGACGTCGTTTATTTAATGTCCTTTATTTAAACCTTCCTAAATGATCATCTCTAATGGTAGACTTCATATTTAGGGCTAGACACTGTAATAAGAGCACTGTCGGTTACACTCGATTGATTTGTGTCAGGCCAGGCCAAATGCATTACTTAATTAACATAAACAGGTTCGCTCTTATCAAATGCGACAGCCCTCTTTTTTGTTAAAACACGAACTACACACCCAGGCAAAACGTCCTTATATGAGCAACAATGTCTATTTTGTAGACTTCCTTGTTGTTTTATTTTTCGTCAAAGGAAAGGTAGTACTTTAGTGCTCATAAGATTTTACAAGTGCGGTCTCAGCAGTCCTGGAGTGATCCAAATAAATGTTGGATTCCTTCAAAGCAAGTGACTCGCTGCTGTAATCATGTGACTGAAGGCAACTGGCATCGCTCTGTGTGTTTTGCTGACCTTGCCTTTTTAAAAGTCTTAAAAGCAGAACAACACAGGTGAATAAGGTACAAGCGTGTACAGTTGAAAAGTCTATTGTTTTATTAAAGGGACCGGTCGGTCATCCAATAAATGAAAATGAATGCATCCTCAGTTTAAACCTGATTTTCTTCTTCTATTGAAGATGAAAGATGTTTTGAGGAATGCTGGTGGATATCGGATGGTAACCGTTTTCAAAGTATACCACGGTTTGGAAATGTCAAGGTTTTAAAACCATCAATTTTCTGTAATACTGTTCCTAAGATATGTGCACTATTTTTTATTTGTTTTTATTTTGTTTTTGTTTTTTAGGACAACAGCATCTTAAGCAGAAAATATATCTAATGATGCCATTTTAAATAGCAAGTTTTTGCAACAAATGACAACATCAGAAATCAATTAATTTAACCTGACATGTTTACTGCTCCAAAATATTTTAAATGTTTCTCAAAATAAAACTTTGTGTTCAAAGGGTAAAAAGTTTTTGTTTTTATCCCAGACATTTAAAAAGAATATATTTTAGAGCAGTAATCATAATGTTGTAAAACCGTGATATTTTTATCCAAGGTTATCATACTGTCAGAATCTTATGACTCTTTGACTTTCATAAAATAAATACTATAGAAGTCAATGTGTGCCAGTGACCAGCATACTTCAAAATGTCTTTATTTGTGGTCAGAAACTGAAATATAATGATAAAATGATGACCGAATACATTTTTGGGTAAGCTGTTCGTCTAAGGAATAGCATCATCTTGATTTAAATATTACATTTCATGTTTGAATATATTTTACGTTCAACTTAAGCTTAGGCAGGGTTTCTGCCAGGTATTAAAAAGTCTTAATGTCTTAAATCCCAAAAGCTAAATTTTAGGCCTTAAAAACTCTCAAATCTACTGAAATATAAATTAATTTGCTTTTAATGGAGACTCTATTGCTCATGTGCCTCATTTTCTGCCTTCTATTGGTGTGTTGTTAAATGCAGTCAGTCCTAATGGAGAATGTGGCCAAACACAGCAGAAACCAGTACAATGTGCTGCTTTTAACGGCTCAAATCTGATGCTTTAGGATCTTTTAATGCTGTTTGTAATGGAAACCAGTAGACTTTCTGTCCAGCAGATTTCCTACATGATCAAATACTATATTAATTTAGAGTAAATATTACAGTGGAGGGTTTGTCAATGATTTCTCCTTCTGGAAGTCAGCTTTACCAGTAGGTAATTGCTTTCCTTACAGTAAGGTTTGTTTAAAAGTTCTCAGTTTATTTACTGCTGAGGATACTGACCTAACCTATGTTTTTATTATACAATTATTATTATTATTGTATTATGAAATGTATTAAATTTGAATAATGTTTTGATAGGGCAAGTGAAATTTTTTTTTAACTGGGATATTTGGAAAAAAAAAATCCTTAGCATTCAGCCTTGTTTAATTCTAAAATTTCATTCATAATGGTCTTAAAGTCTTAAATTTAACTTGGTGAAACCTGCAGAAACCCTTTTAGGACTGCACTAGGCATGGGCTGGTATAAGTTTCTGACGGTATGATAACCTTGCATAAAAATACCACGGTATTGTGAGTACTGCTCTAAAATAAGTTCTTCTTAAGTGTCTGAGTAAAAAAACAACAACTTTTTTTTCCTCATTGAACACAATTTATTTTATTTTAGAAAACATTTGTAATATTTTGGAACGGTAAACATGTCAGGGTAGATAATTTCAAATAAATCATTGACTTCTGCTTCATTGGTTTCAAAAACACAGATTTATTTACATACATAAGCCCTAGGAACGATATAACAAATTTTAGCGGTTGTAAAACCTTGACTTTTACAAACCACGATGAAACCGGTTATCATCCCATGCTCAGACTGCACAATATTAGAATAATTACACTATGATATTTTTTATTCTACTATATATATATATATATATATATATATATATATATATATATATATATATATATATATATATATATATATATATATATATATATATATATATATATATATATATATATATATTTATTTATTTATTTATTCTGATATGGATACAATTTCACTAGATGAGTTGAATAACTGGAAAGAATTGATCATTTTAGATTGATTTGGATGTTTTTTAGCCATTCATTATGGTCTTAAGTCTTCAATTTCACCTGAAACCCTGTATATAATATTTCACAGAGTGATGGTTGAAACCACATAATGTGTCCATGTTCGACAGAACAGACTTTTGGATATCTCTTCTCATAATGGCAGAGATCAGAAAATATTTTCAAAAGAACATAATATTACAAATTAAAAAAAAATATAAGTTTATAGACCAAGTGATATTTTAACAAACCACCCTGTAAAAAAGGATAAAGCAAAGTATATTAACTGTGATTTAATGTGTGTTTTGGATATGAAGACATGTTTATATGTTATAAATCATAAAATAATATTGAACGGATTAAATCTAGAAAACATTTTTACAGTAGAGAAACTGGAAATCACTTTTATTGCATCATAAATCAGCAAATGCATCAGGAAATTCTCTCAACAGTCTGAAGAAATATATTTGGAAATAATTATCTACATCATTTGTATGATGTATATAAATAAATCCCTCTATTATAATAATAATAATAGTAATAATAATAATAGGGGTAAAATAGGCCAAACTCTTTTTGATCAAACAGGAAATGAAAACCAGCACCAGGTTTTGTCTGTACTATGTTGTCTGAAAACACTTCTGCAGTGTTGATGGACAAACTATTGTGTTGTTGGGGGCTGATATTTAGTACATATGTGTCAGAATCATGTGGTTGCTGTGTAGAATGTGCTGTTGTTTGCGGTGTTGGGGGTCTGACTAGTTACTGTAATTAAATGGCTTATCCGCTGAAAAAGTAAAGGATCACATTTCAATTTAGGTAATTTAATTACAGCCATAAATACTACAAATAATTACAGCACTTCTGTGTAAATGATTTCAGAGTAATTTTGTTATACCAATATGTTTTGCGGAATAATTCTAATAAGAGAAGACAGAAAAGTGTATATATAGAAGGTACATTTGTCTGACGATTGCACATGTGAAACAATGAATTAGGAAATTAATAACAATTTATGGTGTGTATGAAATATGGTGTCTTTACATGAAACATTATATTTTATTAAATATAATGTTTATCTTTTTTATATAAGATTTATTTATCGGATTGTTTTGACTGTTAAACAGTCAAAAGTGAAAGCCAAAATAACAGTACAAAATTGATTACAATCTAAAAATGAACCACACTGTAACCCTTATATTGTGCAACAAAGAGTATATGATGTGCATTCATATTACAAATGAAGCATATAAACAGTCAGTATCGAAAGTTAAGGTTGGCAGCATGGTGTGTTAAGTAAAATAAATAATGATAATAAAAGAAAAGAAAACAGTGAAATAATAATAATAATAAAGTTAAAAGACTGCATTTGGTTACGTATGCAATGAGATTTTATAGACATTTTAAGTAGTATTATTGAGGCAAGTAGTTAAATGACTTATTAGGTAATTAAAGTAAATAAAAATTTAATAATGTAGTAAGTTACTTTTCCAAATACTAATGGTTGGTTAAAGTTGTTTTTTGCTCAAACCTACGTGTGCTTTTCCTGTATTGACTGCGTTAAATGTCCTCCGCACTCAAGACTCTCATTTATTAAAAGGGGACGAAAAACCAATTTGTGCCTTGTCTAAATGTGCGTTCACACAGATGGCGACAACACTCTCTGCCTTCACAGCTCCGGTGGTGAGAGCATCAAAATACACTACGTTGATCTTGTATTTAAAGGAGCCGTTGCAGCAAATCAGTGACATTCCCGCATAGAAACATGCATTTGTTGAGTGAAAATGTTGTGTACTTTATCAAATTCATTCAACAATGAAAGATCAAGTTGTTTCAGGTGGTGTGGCTGTATTCCACTTATCCAATATGTGTCCATATGTCTGAAATATTCTGAAGTCGTTAAAGTTAGCATGAGATTCCCGCTTTTTTTTATTTATTTATTTTTTTAAAGATACTGTACTGTATTTATAACATTTATACTGTACAGTATTTATAATACTGTATTTATAACATTGATGCACATCAGTAACTCGCCAGTAACTTTTTTTAATGTATGTCCCTGTAAGAAACATCGTAAATAATTGGAAATCCGGTGATCGCAATATTAAAACTCTTGGGAAGAACTGTGGTCGAAACCAGTTCACAGCACTGTGTTCTCTGGAATTCTCAAGTGATGGACTTGAACATTCGGATTGCTTGCACCGTGCCGCTTACTGTCGCCACCTCCCATTGCAAATGAATGATCTCCAGCTACTCTCGCCGCGTTCGGTGTAAGCGTACAGTAAGAATATTTTGACGATAGAACATTCTAATAGAATGTCTATTTTTAAATGATATTAGAGAGAGTTTTTATTCAGAAAATGTTTTACGGGAAACGTTTCAAAAGGAGGAATTTTAGAATATTTATCATTAATCAAACTGAAAGATTGCAAATCACTCTCTTCAGTGTTGGATTGTTTTTGTACAATGAATGTTTATTATAAGAAACCGTTATGATTGCGTGTTATATATTGTATATTAGTATAGGCTTTGCCATCAATATATCCAATGCTTCTGATATGACATTAAAATATAAATATGTCATCCTCTCTGTTTTTAGCGCTGGGTGCTGCATACGGGACAGCCAAGAGCGGTACAGGCATTGCTGCCATGTCAGTGATGCGGCCGGAGCTGATCATGAAGTCCATCATTCCCGTGGTCATGGCGGGTATCATTGCCATCTACGGCCTGGTGGTGGCTGTGCTCATTGCCAACAATATCGGTGATACCATCTCTCTCTACAAGTGAGTCATGCATCTGTGTGTGTGTGTGTCGTTTGATCACCGTTTTCCTGGAAATCTCTTTGAACTTCATTTGAATTATTCGTCCTGACATGTTTACTGCTCCAAAATACTTTAAATCTTTCAAAAAATAAAATGTATTGTTTTCAATGGGGAAAAGTTTTAGTTTTTTACCCAGACATTTAAAAAGAATAGATTTCAGAGCAGTAATCATAATACCGTGATACAGTGAAATTTTTATCCAAGGTTATCATACCGTCAGAATCTTATACCGGCCCATGCCTAATGTGTTTGGCCTGATATAGTTAATTTATTTCATGAAATATTTCAGGTTTCTTTTGTATTATAATAATATATAATATAAAAAAATAAAAAAATAAATAATATAAAATAAAAATCTAAATAAACTAAAGAACAGCTAGATTACCAAACATTTGAATAAAATGGAAAATCTAGAAATAAAACAAATCAATCTATGAAATTATAATGTTACAGGTACTAAAATAGCACTGGTATGTTGAGGTTTAAGGTTTCTTTTTGTTGTAAATTATAATTTCTTATTAAATAATAATATATTCATTCATTTTCTGGCTTAGTTCGCCAACTTCTTTTCGACTTTGAACCGTTACTTTATCCAGCATATGTTTTATGCAGCGGATGCCGTTCCAGCTGCAACCAGTACTGAGAACATCGATACACACTGATTCACACACATACACTACGGACAATTTAGCTTACCCAATTCACCTATAGCGCATGTCTTTGGACTGGGGGAAACCAGAGCACCCGGAGGAAACCCAATCCAACACAGGGAGAACATGCAAACTCCACACAAAAATGCCAACTAACCCAGCCTCTTGCTTTGAGGCGACAGCGCTACCCACTGCACCACCACACCACCCTAATTATATATAATTGATTTGATCTTATTTCGTAATAATTTATATAATAATAGTTATAAAAATCCCTGAAGAAATTACATTCTACAGTTTAAACTAAAATAACAGTGTTTCGTGTTTTTACTGCATGTTTTGGATGTCTTTTTTGTCTCACACCTATTACGATCATTTAGTCTCTGCTAATGAGCTGATGATCTGAATTAGGTGTGTTTGGTTAAGGAGACACTGGAAAAATGGGCAGTGCTGGTGGTCCTTCAGGAACGTGGTTGAGAAACACTGCTTTAGAGGATATTTAAAAAATATTGTTAGTTTCTTTTTCTTTTTTAATTTTTGTAAATTTGTGATTTTCTGTATAGTTTATTTTGGTCTAGACTAATGACACTGGTCATTAACTGATTAAGGCTTTTCTTTTATTATGAATTTATAAAAAATATCCCATGATTTACTCACGTTCAAGGTTTCTTTTAGTCAAATACAGTCAGAGTTATTTTGGCCATTTCCAGCTTTACAATGACAATGGTTTGCTGATTTTTATCAGCAGTCTAAAGAAGTCCAACAAAGCACACCCATGTCATTGTTTTGATGTGTATTTTTTTGGTGTATTTAGCGCCACCAACAGGAAAGACAGTTTTGTTTGTCCCTCTTCACTGCACTTCAACGTCATTTTTAAATAGATCTGATCAAATGTTATATTATCAAAGGACCATTAGGTTATTGTCTAGCTGTACTGTTTAGGCATGCATTGATATCAATAACTTTTCAAAATTGGAGGCCAATTGCTGATATATTTGCCAATAAATATATATATTTTTAAATCTCTCTCCAAAAACAAATCGTTTGCAAAAACAAAAGGCCAAACACAAATTTTCAGTTTCACTATAAAACTTTAACTTCAGAATTGTTTGAGCTGATCTCTGAACTTTATTAATCAAGTACTTTTTTTTTCTCTCAGTCCAACTTTCTTTTATAGCAATAAAATCTTCTGCCTGACCAAATAAAAAAAACATAAATAAAGCAACCAGGTCACTGAATATTAACCAAAAATCAAAGTACCAATAAAATAATAAAAAAGTAGCAGGAAGCAAACATTTGAAGTAGTTCAAACAGTAGAATTAATACATAATTTATTGGCTTAAAGATATCAGCCTAATTTTGTTATAGGACTGATAATGAATGGCATTAAAATAACAATTATCAGCGTCTACAGGTGAAGTCAGAATATTAGCCCTCCTAAATTATTAACAGAGTTTTTTTTACATTTTTAAACATAATAGTTTTAATAACTAATTTCTAGTAGCTGATTTCTTTTATTTTTGCCGTCATGAGTAAATAATATTTGACTAGATATTTTTCAAGATACTAGAGCTTAATGTGAGTTTTAATGGCTTAACAAGGTTAATTAGGCAAGTTAGAGTAATTAGGCAAATCATTGTATAATGATGGTTTATTCTGTAGAAAGTCGAAAACAAATATAGCTTAAAGGGGCTGATAATATTGACCTTAAAATGTTTTTTAAAAAAATTAAACTGCTTTTATTCTAGCTGAAATAAAACAAAAGACTTTCTCCAGAAGAAGAAATATTATAGGACATACTGTGAAAAATATTTTGCAGTAATTTTAACATTTGGGAAATATTAAAAAAGAATTAATTGACAGGATGATATCGTGCATTTCTAGGAATGATCTCACATGTCTTCATAATCTAAAAAAATATTGCCAAAAAAAAGTAACCCTGTAAATGTGTGTTCAGGAGTTTCCTGCATCTGGGTGCGGGTCTGAGTGTGGGTCTGAGCGGTCTCGCTGCCGGCTTCGCCATCGGGATTGTGGGAGACGCAGGCGTGAGAGGAACGGCCCAGCAGCCGCGTCTGTTCGTGGGCATGATCCTCATCCTGATCTTCGCAGAGGTGCTGGGGCTCTACGGCCTGATCGTCGCCCTCATCCTGTCCACCAAGGGTTAATCGTTGCTCTCATCCTCTCTTACACATGAACAAACACACACACAGACACACACAAACATCCTCCTGTAATGATACACAACGAGTAAACTTCACCGCCCGAAAATGACGAGAGAGGAATTTTTGCGTGCATGCGTGTGTCGTGAGTGTGCTGTTTGCGACAAGTGAGCGTGAGATTGATCTTCCTCTCTGTGTAAAGTAGCCTGATGTGTGTGTGTTTTCTTTCCCCCTGTAAATGTGTAGCTATCGCTCTCGTCCCGTGTGTGTGCGCGTGTGTTTAAATATAGACGCCCTCTTTCTCATACGCTACACTGTTTTGTTCGTCATCCTCCTTTTTTATTTTGTTATAATTTTACTCTCCTTTAAAGAACAAATCAACTGTTTTGTTTAGTTTGTTTCTCACTTTCGGGACCATTCATTCGAATTATTAAAACACTGATGTTGAGGACCTAAATGTAAAAAAAAGATGGATTATTGCTGTTTGTTTGTTTGTTTGTTTTCTGTTTCTGATGATTATTTATGAAGATTTTGAGATGTTCATTAAACAGTTTAAATGGATCAAAGTCTTTATTGAAATCCTGAATATATATAAATATATATAATGCGCATTATGTGAGTGTTTGGGGGTGTGTGTGTGTGTGTGCGCGTGTATCAGAAAATATATATAAAAATATCTGTATAGGTGAATTGCACTGTGGGAAATTTGTGAGTTCTTTGGGTATGTAATCACTGATTGCCATTGAGAGCATTGTCTTAAGATATAGATGTGCAAGTGTAGTATGCGTGTGTGTGAAATGAATGAATGCAGTTTGTGAGAGCGCATGTGTGCGTGTTTAAACGTGACATTTCTTCATACATGTAGAGTTTTACCTGTAGTTGATACTGTTTCTGGGTCTGTTCATGGGTGAACACCAGCGCAGCTTGTCCAGTTTCCGAATAAAAGTTCCTCAACCTTATTTCAGTTTCACTTTCATTCACACACTGTTCAGTCAACAAAATGGAGCCTTTTTTATTCATATTTAGATGAACACTCAACTTCTTTTATTTGGGAATATTATATTGCTTCTGCTGCAGCCATGGTATGACCAGGGTGCGAATTACAGGGGGGTTTGGGGGAGATTGACCCTCCCTGAAGGATGTCAAAGATATATGGGGGGTCAGCCCTTTAATTGTGAGAAATGGCTCACTCCGATCTGTATTTTAAATGATTAAGTAACGATTATAATAACAGAATATTAATATACATTTGACCACCCCTATAAAGGTTAATACCTTTGTGAATCCGTAATTGCGCCAACTGGTCTATGCGACGAAAAAAACATTCAACAGTCTGAAACCGGCTGATCTAGAGCACTAATAGACATGGGAAGTGTTCACAAGACACTTTTAGGTAAATTGGTGTTGGTATCAACCTTTTTACAGTCATTGGTAATGACATATAGTCTTAAATGGTAAAATTAGATGCATAGTTTAACCTCTGAAATAACTAATCAGGGGATATTGTCGGTCAGACACTAAATATCCCTTAAAACAGTATTTTCCACCCCTGTTCCTGAAGGCACACCAACAGTACACATTTTCAAGCTCTCCCTAATCCAACACACCTGAATCAACTCACCAGAACATTAGAAGAGACTCCAAAACCTGAAGTGAATGGGTGAGATAAGGGAGACATCCAAAATATGTTCTGTTGGTGTGCCTCCAGGAACAGGGTTGGGAAACACTGCCTTAAAACACTCAATGCTTAAATACATTTTATTAATAAATTAGATGTCATTTAAATAAATGCATAAACAATTGAAGCTTTTATTACACACACTACAGAAACATTACCAAAAAAGTTTTTAAACGGATGCTAATGGTCTAATCCAATTCCATGATCTATGCTAAGCTAAGCTAAGCTAAAAGTGCTCCACCAGACCCAAATATCCACTGAAGGAATTTAAAAATGATAAAACTCTTTAACTTTAGGGGAGTTTTACAATAAGCCTATATACCAAAAATAGTGGTGTGTTCATTTAATGACCTGTCACTGAACAGTAAAATATATTGCAACAATACATTGATATTTCCCAGTAGTGAGTTGCGGCTGGAAGGGCATCCACTGTGTAAAACATATGCTGGAATAGTTGGTGGTTCATTCCACTGTGGCGACCCCTTATAAATAAGGGACTAAGCTGAAGGAAAATGAATAAATACACTGACATCTCCTATTTCCCTGAATAGAGTGTGAAATGAGGGATTAGTGCAAAGGTGACCATCTGCTTATCTGAATCACTGCATTGCAGCCTCAACCAAACTTCTTGATCACGCTTCTCTGGTGCAGTCACGACTCTATAAAGAAGAGAGAGGGCGCTATAGAGCTGCACTTTTATTGAACATCTGATTTATCATCATGTAATTGTCCAGTCTGCAATGAAAAATAACGGTCATGGTCAAATAATGATTTGTTTATGATGTCACGTTAGCATTGGGAAACAACAAAATTACGTCATCAGAACATGTCCAGATCATGTTTTGAAATACAATGAAATTTTATTTATGATTAAATTTTTATTAATTTATTATATAATTTTAAAATGTTTACACTTATGAATTATTTTATTAATAATTATTTAATTAATTAATTATTTAATTAATACTTATTTAATTTTGCATGTTGGGACGTTTCTAACAGACTTGTGATGTTTTCTTCAGATTTAAATACAAAACCAGTCAGACTTTTCATCTTTTGATTAAAAATTAAAATATTAAGATGTTTTTGACATTATCTGTATGCGAATTAATAAGTGTCATTATTAAGCTTGGACTTTTTACTTCCTTTCTTTAATAATGTCTTTTTAATTAAACCATTAGTTGTGTAACCCACCAAGAAGTCCCGGGTTCAAATCTTGGACGAGCCCCCACATGTAACCCACTGCTCCCACTGAACCCAACCCGGTCTGAGCTGGGATCTAACCAGTGATTCTTTGCATGGGAGTCAGTTGCTCTAACAAGGAGGCTAAAGACCATGGCTTCTGGCGTCTGTTCCTAGAGCACCTTTAGAGGTCAGAGAAGTGAGGTTTACCTGCACAGCACTTCACTAGCAGGCCTTTGTTGCACTTGTGTTTTTTTTTTTAATGGACAGTTTTTTATTTAAAGTAATGCAAATGTAATTTTTTTATTTTCAGTGAAATTCTGATGGATTATGATAATGTAAAAAAAGAAACAAGTTTAAACAAGTCATCTTATTACTACCTTCAGATTTTGCTCTAAAAACGGCCAGACTACTTCAGAAATCTCTGTATAATATTGCACGAAGATAATATATGTTTTTGACAATTAGATATTAAAACGTGTAAAGATTTTATATAATTTATTGAATAATTTAAATGTTACTCTAAATATTTCAATATTATTACTTAATATAATATTGATATTTAAATATTAATATAACTCCCCTTCTATTCATTCATTTTCCTTCGGCCCATTTTAAACCTGACATCAGGGGCGGATCTAGTGATTTCGGGGGCCTGAAGTAATTCCAGCCATGGGGCCCAAAAGTTCTAAAATGCACCTTTTATGCTTTAGTAGATTTTTTATTGTTTTATTTAGCTGTTTTTTTTATTTATATCACTCAATCTCTCATTTTCTACTTCTTGTCTTAATGCAAAATAATAATATCATCATGTAAAGCATCTTGTAAATCTTTTTAAACTTTTTGTTTTCTTAAAATGAATTCACAGCTAAACATTATATTTAAACTATTTTGTTTTTAAAACTAAAGCTTTACCAAATCTTTACTCTTTGCTGGACCTCCATGATTGAGAGTGGGGAATACATTTGCGCAGATGTAATAAACATTAAACTTTTATTTTTTAGACCCTCATCAAACAAAATAGGATAGAAAAATGATGTTTATATCATTTCTAGGTATAATTTATACTTATAGGTATTTATTTGGGGGCCCTCAGAGTTCCTGGGGCCCTAAGCGGCCGCTTATCTTGCTGATTGGTTAAATCCACCCCTATCTGACATTAAGTGCTCATTTGCATATATTTCTAGCACAAATATAATTAAATAGTAACACATTTGCATATTCAAACATGACATTTTAGAAAACTCAATATGTAAAATGATCACAACTCTTAATGAAACTAATTAATGGGGAAATTAGTCAAAACTATCAGTTTTGTTTAACCCTGTGTCACCTTAAAGTGATATTCATTCATTCATTAGTCCCTTTATTAATCAGGGGTCAGCAGAATGAACCACCAACTTATCCAGCATATGTTTTACACAGCGGATGCCCTTCCAGCTGCAACCCAGTACTGGGAAAACTCCCCTTCTATGTAATATTAAAATGGACATCAATCCTGTAATGAACATGTAAGGAAAATTATTATATATTAGACTCTTAGTGGTCTTTTTTTGTTTTACTTTAAAACACAATGTAACTGCTGGTTGATATTCAGTAATTGAATACAAATTTCAAGCAAGCTATGTACAACAGATAGGTCTGAAACACGTGGCAGAATGGCCATACATAGTCAATTAAACTGCTCAGTGTGAGATTACCACAGCAGAACATCGAGAAAATCCAGTTAATTAATAATAGGGTAACACGGTGGCTCAGTGGTTAGCACTGTCGCCTCACAGCAAGAAGGTCGCTGGTTTTAAGTCCCAGCTGGGTCAGTTGGTATTTCTGTGCGTAGTTTCCATGTTCTCCCCGTGTTGGCGTGGGTTTTTTGTTAGGTGAATGAGTGTGTATGGATGTTTCCCAGTACTGAGATGCGACTGGAAGGGCATCCGCTGTATAAAACATATGCTAGAGTTGGCGGTTCATTCCGCTGTGGCGACCCCTGGTGAATAATGGTAGGAAGGGAAAAAAGCCGAAGGAAAATGAATAATAATAATGAAATTGTAACATCTGCCTCTGGATACTATCGCTACTCTCGCCTGGATGGATGGGAAAGCGCGAACGTCAGAAAGGCGTTTAGCCTTCAAGTCCTGGGACGAGCTTGACAACTGACTGACAGCTGTCTAGACCTGTAGCTACACGAGGTGGAAAATAAACCACGCCTACTTAAGATTATCAGCCAATGGGGTTTATTCTATGGAGGCGGGACTTGCTAAAGCATTGTTTACGTCTGTCGTGAAAGTAGGTCACAGGAAAGTGTGACAGTTAGCTGGTGGACAGAATCCGATTGCTTTTTGCAGATCCACACATTATTACAGTGTCATAATAATATCTCTTGGTATACGAGGCTTTAACGGACGCGGTGGTATCCCTGAAAGACGGGTAAGTTTGCTTGTGTGTGTGCTAGAGAATGTAGCAGTCAGGATGTAGCGGCTGCTAAGCCTCCGTTAGCGCAAGGATCGTATATATTCAAAAGCCTGTTGCACTTCCTTACTATTTCCATCATATATTGATACTATGTTAAAATATAATATTTATATTACTTGGTATTAGCGTGAGTGAAAGATAATTTATTTTCTATAAGCGAAAAAAAGCCTGCAGACTTGCAAGGTGCCTGGCTGTCGATGACTTTCTGCGAGGCCTAACGAGAGAAAATGTTACGGTTTTATTTCCTGGATTCTATCTTTAGGAACTACGAGACTTGTCATATAGTTGTCAAATTACCATTTCTGTAGACTGAATGTACAGGAATGTTATTGGCAATTAACCGTGTTGTCAGCTAGTGTTTACATGTCATGTCGCGCGCGAAATACTAGGGAAGTTTAGCTTCACGAGAGCAGTGCACGCGCAACGACAACAAAACATAAACAATTTGACGCCTTAATCAAGCAGCAAATGTGGCAGGGATACAAAACGTGTTGGGAATTATATATTATGACACAGTTTAACACTTACAGTGGCATTATACGTTATTTTATTGGAAATAACAGTGAAGTGCATTGTGAATGTCAAATAGCATGTGTATCATGCGTCTTAAAGAGATAGTTCTCCCAAAAATTAAAAACAAATCAGTCAACCTTTATGTATATAGCACTTTACTACAACCAAGGTTGACCAAAGTGCTTTACACAAGTAAAACCAAATTTTACCTCACAACTAAAAAGCAAAGCAATACAAGAAATATCAATAAAATACAACAAACATTAAAACATAATGAAGTGTCAGTGCTATGCATTAAAGCCAAATTAAACAAGTGGGTCTTAAGCTTGCCTTTAAAATTGGCAGGTCAGTGATTGTACGAAGCTCAGTAGGAAGGGTATTTCAAAGTTTAGGACCTGCCACTGCAAAAGAGCGGTCACCCCACTGCTTGTATCTTGACCGAGGGACTTCAAGCAGAAGTTGGTCAGCAGATTGCAAAGCTCTGCTGGGTTTGTGAATGTGCAAAATTTCACATTATCACTATAAAGTGCCTTTGAGACTTTTTTTATTTAACCACAAAGTTAATGTATTAATTAGACCTTAGGCCAGGGGTCACCAATCTCGGTCCTGGAGGGCCGGTGTCCCTGCAGAGTTTAGCTCCAACTTGCCTTAACAAACCTACCTGGATGTTTCAAGAATACCTAGTAAGACCTTGATTAGCTTGTTCAGGTGTGTTTGATTAGAGTTGGAGCTAAAATCTGTAGGGCACCGGCCCTCCAGGAACAAGATTGGATTGCCTTAGGCTGTAAGAAATGAATGTTGGTCAAGCTCCCTCACTTTTTACAAATAATCTGCAAGCAGAAAAACAGGAAACAAACCTCAAATTGTGTCAACCCTGTCATGAACAAATTCAAAGTACTACAAGTATATTTTCATTGCAGTGTGATTATAAAATGTATATTTTCAGAAAGGTAATGTGTCCCTTTACCAACCTAACTTTTTAGATTCTGGAAAAAGTCTATTTATATTGATGAAATAATGGACAAAACATTTATTTCCCAATAAAATATGCAATTGTTGCACATTCTTTTCCAAATAAAACCCAACATCTAAAGTGTTTTGTCAAACTTTCAAACAATATTGCCTGGCCCTTATTGGTTATTTAAGAAATCACACAAGATTTTTTGCTGAGGTTTTAAATAATTTGTTTATTTAAAAAACAAGATGACAGGGTGGACATTGACATGACAGGATGGACAAAGGCTTTATTTAGTGAACTAAATATGGAGGAACATTTGGAAAAACAACAGGTACAACAAGAAATATAAAAGGGTTGTAAAAGTTTTCATGAATTCAACTTCTGTTTTTACTAACTACTGCAAACCACCACTGCTGCCTCTTCTGTTGTCAATTAGGTTTTATCAATATGCAAATTAATGGGAAAATAAACAATTATTGTCGTTCAAATTAAACTAAGTTTGCTAATGAATGTAAATCTTTACATTGTATTGGAGGTGTGAAGGGAATGTTGGAAGCAACCCAAGGTAAACTTTAATAAACCTTAATAATACTGTTTTTTTTTTTCAGAATAAGAGAAATAATTAGATTACAGATGTTCACGTAAATGTTCAAATACTTAGGGCTGTATTTTTATTTCAAACAGTCAATGAGCTCCATTATATGGACTTTAAAAGGATATCTTTTATATAGACTGAGGCAGATATTGCCAAAAGGTTTGTATTTTTCACTCATGTATTGCCTCTACTGGTGTAGTATGTGTGTATAGGTGTTGTAACATAAAACATTAACTAATTAACAATAAAAAAAAATAATAATTAAAGTGTCAATAACAATGCATATGTCCACCCTGCCAAAGAAGGATTTGTGACAGGGTGGACAATAGCAGGGAGGACATTTTTGGAGAGCAATTTCAAGGACACGTGCAAAATGATTAATAATATTATGAAAACAAAATGAAAGTTATTAAAATGACTTTTTTTGTCAGATAACTTGTTAAAAACATTAAGAATATTTAAAAATCTTTTTAATTTGATCTAATTTATCTACTTTTTAGATTCACTGAAGTTGGCTGAGCAGTGTGTGGGACATGGCAAAATCACATCTGTTCAATGAAATATGGCAAAATTTGACAAAAACATATTTCAAAACACTTATAATTCTACCGGCAGGTGTGTAAAGGTTTAAGGAATTATATTAAAACATCAGAATTTCATTATTCTGCTTTATGCTCACATAGGACTGATTCAATCTTGTGGGACATCAAAGGCACTTCATAGTGATAAGGACCCAAATAAGTAGGAGCAAGGCCATTGACGGCATTATAAACAAACATCAAAAGTTTAAAATCAATTCTAAACTTAACAAAGAGCCAGTGGAGGGAGTCGAGAATAGGTGTAATGTGTTCACTTTTCCGACTGTTAGCTAACAAGCGAGCAGCAGCATTTCGCACAAACTGCAAACCATGAAAACACGACTGTTTAACTCTAATATAAAGTGCATTACAGTAGTCCAAACGCCAACTTAACAAAAGCATGAATAGCTTTCTCAAGATCAGCCTGGCTCAGGAAGGGCTTGACTTTAGAGAGAAGGCGAAGCTGAAAAAAGCTTGCTTCAATCACAGACTCAATCTGCTTATCAAATTTTAGACTACTGTCTAGTCTCACACCCAAGCTTTTGACCACATGGCTGAAGCGGAGAAACAGAGCCAGATGCGCTGGAGATGAAATGTGTGACCTGGTAGTTTTGCCAAACAGAATACGCTCGGTTTTTGTCTTCATTTAGGCAGAGAAAAATGTGACAGCCATATGCCAATATCATTAAAACATTTGCTAAAAGAATCAAGTGAATCTAAAAGTTCGGTGTAACAGCAATATAAAGCTCTACATCTCAGCATGCAGATGAAAAGAGACATTGTGATTTAAAATAAAAATCCTCAGCATTTAGGTGATTCTAAACTTGAATTTCTTTCATCTGTTGAAGAGCACAAAACAAGATATTCTGAAGAATGTTGAGGAAAAAACATCCATTGACTTGCATAATAGGAGAAAAACCATGGAAGTTAATGGCCGTCTATTTCTCAACATTCTTCAGTATATCTTCAGTTGTGTTAAACAGAAATGAGAAACTCAAACAGGTTTGGAACAAATGGAGGCTTAGTAAATGATGACGGAATTGAAAGCACAATGTGTACGATTTTAAAGGAACATATCTAAAAACCCAGGTTTTGAAGAATATTCAAATCCAGAGAAATATCTAGTGAGGTGGACTTTGTGTACGTGCTAATGACGTCACACTAGGCATGGGACAATAACTGGTTTCAAGGTTTACTGCGATTTGGAAAAGTTAATGTTTTGAAACCGCCAGTATTTTCTGATATACCGTTCCTATGATATATGTTTTTGTATTTTTTTTTTGCAACTATTTTATTTAGTTTTTTAGGGCAACAGTATCCATAAGAAAAGGACCCTCCACATCAAAAGCTACTGGCCCAAAATATATTGAATGTTTCTTAAAATAAAATATACTGTGTTTACGTAGACATTCAAAAAAACATATTTTAGAGTAGTACAATACCGTGAAACCGTGATATTTTTATTCAAGTTTATCATACCGTCGTAGTCTTATACCGGCCCATGCATACGTCACATCCTACATTTCCTGTTTTGTTTTACAGAAAATAGAGAAACACCAAAGACACTTTATTATGTTGCGTGTTTTATTAGCCTGCACAGAGCAGCATTACAACAGAATCCTAACATGTAACTGGTCTGATAAAACAGCTCTGCTTCTTCTCCATGTGATCATGAGTGTAAAAATCGGAAGTGGTGGATTGTGGCATAATAAAAGCTCTGCTGTTTTCATGTTGCATTGCACTCGTTTCTCATTAGCAATTGCTTCAGTGCTGTTTCTCTTTAAGTAGGTATCGCTACAGCCTGGAGACCTCCAAGTGGGAGGGGGTGCACCGCAAGTAGGTTGGGGGACTTAAACCACAACTAGGTTGGGTTTAGGTGGAGCAGATGTTAATAAAACACATCAGGTTACTGTGAGGTTGGGGTAGGTGTAGACATTCACAAAGCACAATATTGGACTCTGTGTCATGTACAAGAAATTAAATAAATAAAAACTCCAGGTTTGTACAGTCCACTTGGGGCTCATTTATACCCTTCTCTTTCACTTCGATAGCTTTCAGCATTACTCTGCTTCGTACAACCCTGATAATACGTGCTAAATACTATAACTCATCCATCAGCACGATTTCAGTAGGAGTCCCTTAGGATACAGTTGAGACCATGATTTCTGAACTCTCACGATTTCACAGTTAGTTACAGAGTCATTAAAATACACCTTGTTTGTTTTGAATATGTGCCCCCTAGTGGCAAAAGTTACATACTGTGTCTTTTAAGGCTTTCACCTATTTTTTTAGTCTTGATAATGTATTTCCTCTAGCGTGACTTTTTCTTTTGCTGTATAGCAAAGAGCTGTTGTGTGTGTGGTTGACAGGTGCGGAGGCTCCAGGTTGGCATGTCAAGGCGGAGCAGAAACAGCAGGGCGTGGAGGTACGTGTGGAGTGGAATCAGACGGGATGCAGATGCAAGAGCACTGGTGCTCGCTTCTGAGAGTGACGAGTGGAGCTACGATCGACAGCAGGTGAGTGAGGATGATGCGCAGATGCCTTCAAAAAGAGCTGAAAATTTTATTGCATTTGCATTAACATTGCAATAATTTGTTTTCAATCACATGGTGACGGGCGAAATGCAGATGGAGGGCAGGAAGTAAAAAACTGAATGGCAGACACTGAGGAAAGTCAGTATTTTTGCGATTTATACCATATTTCAAAGGAGGTATAAATAGAAAATAACCACTTATGTTGGACATGATCCTTATATCATGAAGAGGGCCGAGTTTCCCACTGAGCTGACATATATTTGCCTGTCATCAAGGCGGTACATACTGTATAATTAAGTTACATGAAAAATACTATAGTAAATACTATAGTGTTTGGAAGCATACTATAGATAATTACTTGCATTAAATTGTTGTAGTAATTATATTGTTGCTGTGGTACGACATAACTGTAGTAAAAAATTATTCAATAGGCTTCAGTTTTCTACTCTATAATCACAATGCACCACAGTTTACACTACTGTTACAGTATTTATTACAGTTTATCAGTTTACTATGGTACAGTATTCAGTAGCATTCATTAACAAAGAGTTGTACATGTTATACACTTTACTATGTGGTCCAAACACATGTTTATTATAAATTACTATAGTTTTTCCCCATGCGGATATCTTCCAGACATCATGAAATAACAGATGAAAGCATACCAAAGCATGGACGCATAGTCTACATTGTTATTTAGGTATTTATTTTTGTAAGGGGCAAAATGTGCTCCACAATAACAACCGTCTAGTTTTGTCGCAAGGGTTGCTTTTCGTTTTGTTCTGTCGATGAACTTACCATTAACAAGCATTCACCACTGCTGCGCATCTCGATGTTCACGTTACGGTTATTTATTCTGCCAAAACGCCAGTAAAGACTTGGATTAATGCAAAACAAGACTGATATTTCATTACAGCTATTACATAGCAGGGTATGTTATTTATATTCTCCAGAAAGTGTGGTGGTGTTTGTATCTGATTCTTATATAACACATAAACATGTTTATACACATAGCTAGGCCTGTATATAATCTTTATTAGTGCTGTTAGATGAATTATCGCATTCAAAAAAAGTTTGTACACATGAATGTATTGAAAAAATGTTTATTACATGTCGCTTTCCGTTTTTCAGCCAGAACTTTCTCCTCTTTATGAGCAAAAACGTTTTGAAGTCTGTGAAAGCTGTTCGGCATTTCTTATTTTGGCCGATTTAAACCATTATAAACAACATAAAACAGAAATATTTAGATGTTCTGATAGCGATTCCTATGTAGAAGAATCACTTCCTGCCCTCCATCTGATTTCCGCGTGTCATCAGTGATGTCATGTGAAAACAACTTGTATTGTAGAACAAAGTAACAACCCTAAGGAGCAGCTAAGGAGCGTAGTTAAAATAAGCATTTTTTTATTTGATGTTTAACATAATCTCAGCTAAAAAATGAAGTGAGAGTGAGACAGAGTAGCTCCTCCCCTTTTTAGAAAAACAGCCAATAGTGTTTTGTTTTATCACCACTCTGCCAGTGAGAGTGGTTGGTTGAGCTCAAGCACATCAAATGAAAAGCCAATGAGAAGCGTCTTGAAGGGGGCGGGGCATGTCAGATACTAGAGAGCATATAATTGGTCAAGACTTGATGAGAAACTTAAGTATGAGGTAACTTGAAAAAACATTGTTGATCCATTTAGGCGGAAGTGACAAACTACAAGCTTTACATGTTAATATCAGTTTTATATTTTCTGGAGGCGAATTTTGACACTGTTTTGGAGCACTCTAGCTTATAGATATCCTCTAGTCTAACAGACTGAAAATAACATCTACATTTTAATTTTACAAGACCTTTCCGCTTGACGTGGAGTGGCTAAAACCCACTTTAGCTGTTATAAATTTACCATAAACATGACTTTAAGGGTCCCCTGCTGAAAATTCCAGCTTAAACCAGCCTAGGCTGGTTGGCTGGTTTTAGCTGGTTGACCAGCCTGGTTTTAGAGGGGTTTTGGCCATTTCCAGGCTGGTTTCCAGTCATTTCCAGCCTGGTCTTAGCTGGTCAGGCTGGAAAATGACCAGCTAAATCCAGCTAAAACCAGCTTGACCAGCCAAAACCAGCTATGTCCAGCTTAAACCAGGCTGGTCAAGCTGGTTTTAGCTGGATTTAGCTGGTCATTTCCCAGCCTGACCAGCTAAGATCAGGCTGGAAATGACTGGAAACCAGCCTGGAAATGGCCAAAACCCCTCTAAAACCAGGCTGGCCAACCAACTAAAACCAGCCCACCAGCCTAGGCTGGTTTAAGCTGGATTTTTCAGTAGGGTCTTAATTGTTATTCCATATCTAGCAAAAAAACCAACACTTTCTTTAGCTCAGTACTGTTTGCAGAATGGTTGCTAAGCGACATTTATTTGTTCGTATTTATTATGTTTGTGTCTTTTTAAAAGCTTTGAAATCAGCTCAACCAATCAGATTCAAGGACCAGATCTAGCCATTTCCTAGCCCAGTTTTTAAAGTAGTGAAGTGATGCCATTTTGTTAATCATGTATCCGCTTAAGGGTAAAAAAATCTTTGTACAAGCTGATGGATTAAAAATTTAGCTGACTAAATGGATAAACTGTAACTGATAAAACTAAACAAAGACTATAGTAGAGTAATTATGTTTGTTTTTATTTTGTGTAGCCAGGTATTATCTATCTTCGAAAGATGGTAATTAGTTACATGTACTAATATTTTGTGTTAGTTCAAATATCTTGTCACAACCCACAGTAACACTCCAGGGTTTTTCCAATAAGTGCCCTATAAAAGGTTGATATGCTTATTTATTATTCAAAGATAGGCAAAAATTATTATATAATGTATTTTTTAAACCTTTAATTGAATAAATAAAGTAGTAAAAAAAATTATATATAAAAATGTATATATATATATATATATATATATATATATATATATATATATATATATATATATATATATATATATATATATATATATATATATATATATATATATATATGTATATATATATGTGTATATATATATGTGTATATATATATGTGTATATATATATGTGTATATATATATATGTGTATGTATATATATATATATATATATATATATATATATATATATATATATATATATGTGTGTGTGTGTGTATATATGTGTATGTATGTATGTGTGTGTGTGTGTATATATGTGTATATATATATATATATATATATATATATATATATATATATATATATATGTATATATGTATATGTATATATGAATGTGTGTGCGTGTGTGCGCATATTTATTACACATTATTTATTAATCTTTGATAAAGTCATAGTTTATCAAAGTTAAGTTAATTTTAGCTCACAGTGGATTAGGTAATATTAACAAGCACTCCTCCTGTCCTGCAGTACAGTGACTCTGATTCTGAAGCTGAGTATCCTGCCATTGTGCCGGCGGTCCCCAGTGCAGTGCCGGTGACCGGAGAGTCCTACTGCAGCTGTGATTCACAGATGGAGCTCAGCTGTAACCCGCGCCTCAGAGGTTACACACACTTACGGGACTGCCACTGTGGAGAAGATGACCAAGGTGAGGCCGGATAGTGCATCACTGCTTTTATCCCTCTACTTTGGATGGATCTTTCTTATTATTGGAAAATGATTAATCTGGGTGTTAATTCAGATTCACAAACTATCTTTTTGATTCTTGATTTGATTTAGTGAATTTAGAGTGAATACAAATGATATTGATGTGTCTACAAATGAACAATAGACACATTATTTCAGGTGCACGGCTACATTAACACAGCTCTGATGTATGGAATAGGTAGTGTGCGTAATATGAAACAGCATTTTTCAGCAGCATTGCAAGTCTTGTATATTCAAAACAGATAAAATAAAGTCTTCATCAGGGGCACTGAGTTTTATTAATTTTTTTAAATAGAATTTTAATCTTTATATACCTTTTAAAATGCATTGTAACTACCACGTTTACCTTTTGAAACTTAAAATTTACTTAGATGGGTGTCATGAACACAATTGAACAAAAATGGTAAAAAAAGGGATGTAAGGGTTATGTGTCTAAATTTTTTATTTCTTTTTTTTATTTAGACTGACTGCTCGCATCAACACTTGCCTCGATGGATAATTCAATACTTTCTTTTTTCTCGACATTTATTTGAACTTTCCAGCCAAAATGTAGCCCTCCTGTGAAACCTAATTTCTTTCTTAAACATTATCCAAGTGATGTTTAAGAGCAAAGGATTTTCACAGAATTTCCTAATATCTTTTTTTCCTGAAGAAAGCTGGACTTGACTTTTAGTTTGACTGGAATAAAAAACTAGAACAATATTACCAAGAAATATATATTTTTGATTAGTATCAGAACCACTGTTGTTCAGTGACTTGCATAATTAACCTAGTTAAGCATTTAATTTGCACGATAAGCAGAATACTAGTATCTTGCTAAACAAGTAGTCAAATAATATGTACTGTCATCTTGGCAAAGACAAAGGAAATGTTTTTTTTAATACTTAATTTTTAGGATTTTTTTATTAATTTGCACAAAACAGATAAACAACTAAACAAATATACAAACATCCCCAACATTAATTTCCCTTTTGAGGCTTTAACAGAAGAGACACATAGCCAGGGCCAGACGGAATCTGCGGAGGTTTTTTGGTATTTCAGCTAAGAATTTTGGTAAAAATCTGCAGATTTTTGCGGAATTATTTTGGGAGTATCATAATGAAAACCTTAATATGTGCAAAAAAAAAAATAATCTTTTTAACTTTTATTCAATGTTTAAAATGCAAATTCAATTAGATTCACTTTATTTGGTAAACAAAGCAAGTCTCTCATTTAATATCTCTACTAAAAGACTGTAAAATATTACTGTACAAACTGCATTGTACATAAATCAGATGAACATTTTCATATTAGTCAATATTATTACTGTAATTAATTTAAAAACTAAATAAATATAGATTTACACACATTTACTCAAGTAAATAAACAGAATTAATGATGGGCTGAAAATCTGCGCAATTCTGTGGAAAATCTGCAGAATTCTGTGCTTGCAGATTCCGTGTGGGCCTACACATAGCTAACAGTCTGCAAACATTAAAATCCTCAAGCGTCATACAAATGCACAGCAAGTGTACGTATAGGGTGCATACACAACTCCAGTACAGTAATGACAAACAATTTATTACAAGCAAGCGCATGGAGCATTACAAGGTTACAGTGAGAGGAAAAGGGATGATACAATTTTTTTTTAATAAAAAAAAGGCAGGGGGTTCTTTTGAGATTGTTTGGGATTAAATATCCCCCTACTCTAAGAGTTGTAAATTGTCAACGTATGTAAGAAAGGGAGACCATGTTTTCAAAAATGTATTTTTTGATCCTCTGAGAGGAAATTAGATATTTTTCAAGCTGAATAAAATACATCAGGTCTTTGATCCATCTACTATGTGTTTGTTGGGGTCTCAGTGTTTTTCCAATAGAGGAGAATTAAACACCTTGTCACTAGTGTTTTTCAGAGTATTTCTTTTTTTAAGCTTAATATTTTCCGGGCTGGTTCCAAAATTTGCCAGCAGGGGTTCAGGTTCAATAAGAAAACCATACATGCAGTTGAAGTCAGAATTATTAGCCCCACCTTTTTTTTATATTTCCCAAATGATGTTCAACAGAGCAAGGAAATTTTCGCAGTATGTCTGATAATATTGTTACTTCTGGAGAAAGTCTTATTTGTTTTATTTAGGCTAGTATAAAAGCAGATTTAAAAAAAAAAAAAATTTTAAGGTCAAATTTATTAGCCCCTTTAAGCAATATATATTTTTTTTGTCTACAGAAAAAACCATCGTTACACAATAACTTGCCTAATTACCCTAACCTGCCTAGTTAACCTAATTAACCTAGTTAAGCCTTTAAATGTCACTTTAAGCTGTATAGAAGTGTCTTGAAAAATATCTAGTCAAATATTATTTACTGTCATCATGGCAAAGATAAAATAAATCAGTTATTAGAAATGAGTTATTAAAACTATTATGTTTAGAAATGTGTTGAAAAAAAATCATCTCTACTTTAAACAGAAATTGGGGGAAAAAATAAACAGGGGGCTAATAATTCAAGGAACTATTACGTTTAAAAATCTGTTGAAAAAATCTTTTAGTTAAACAGAAACAAAAGAAATATTTAGAAATATAAACCCCTGTAATGCAGAATATATTTTTAAAACCCATTTCACAGCTTTTGACAAGCATATCGAAGGAATCATCTTTAAAAAAAAAAAAAAAAAAAAAAAGATGAATTGACAAAGAAATGTATTTACCCAGCCATAATAATGGTGTTCTGTGATTGACTGTTTTTCAGATTTTGACTGGGTGTGGGACGAGGGCAGCCGGTCGTCTGCGACGCTGCTGAGCTGTGAGAACAGGAAGGTGAGCTTCCACTCAGAATACAGCTGTGGGACGGCAGCCATCCGTGGCTCCAGAGAGCTCTCAGAGGGACAACACTTCTGGGAGATTAAAATGACTTCTCCTGTCTACGGCACAGACATGGTGAGAGACTAAAGTGCAGACTCTGTCGTTTTGTTCTGCAATTCGCTGTCAGTATTGTAATGGTAATTAGTAGGATTTCTTGAGCATCTATCTGAAAAGGAGTGATGATAAATCTAGAGATATTAAAGAGAAAGTTCAGCCAATAATTTAAATTCTGCAATAATTTTTCTTCTGATTAAAGTCAGTGGTTGTTTTTTTCAACATTCTTCTGAATATCTTTCTTTGTGTTTAATTTAATGAAGAAATTCGGTGACCCTTTAAAATAATAGTCTATTGTAAATGTATTTACTAACATGAACGAACAAACAATTAGTAAAAGATTTACTATGGTATTTTCATCATTGTTAAAGTTAGTTAAGGTCATTTAAGTTAAATAACATTAGTTGATGTTAACGACCGGTGCATTAACTAATATTAACAAGCACAACTTTGGATTTTAATAACTCATTAGTAAATTTTGAATTATGGTTATTAGGTAATCCTTTACAAGATTATTCATACTTAGTTAACGTTATTAAATGCATTAACTAACACATGGACCATTATTCTAAAGTGTTCACAGAGTTTAGAACTGCTGGAAATGGTGAGGAAATGTTCATTTTTGGGTGAGCTTTCGCTTCTAGTGACTGATTCAGCAATCTGAAGCATATTTGTCAGCATGCAGCTAATCAGAATGAAACTTGCTGAATCAGTGGAGTTTTCATAAATGTAAGACACATTGCAGTTGGTTCTTGAAAATGTGAACGCTACAGTCAAGAAATATATACTTTTATTCAGCAAAGGGGCATACAATTGACTAGTGACCGTTAACACCGTGTCCTAACAACACGACAAGCAATTTGTCTGTCTGCTCCAAAAGTGACAGAAACATTTAAATACCCGCCACTGCACTCCCAATAAAGTGGTAAATGTTTTTAATCTAATTAATACACTTTAACATTATAAACAGGCTACTGACTGAGTGACAGATGTTATAATTCTGACTTTAATTTTCAAACCATCTGCTATATGTTTTATTTTTAAGATCGGAGTTGAACTATCTGCTGCTGCTTTCAGTAGTATGGCAATACATGTCACGTAAAATGATATTTAAACTCACATTGGGAGCATTTAACACTGAATAAAGCACATAATCAGTACCTGAGGTGATCATTGTCAAAGCAGTTTAAGCTGTTGTTCTTTTGCAATGTCGCAGAAATAGAAAGCATTTCTAAAATAGAAATTTTGCATGTCCCTGTCACGGATGGTTAGACAATGCATCACTTGTTGTTTGGAAATAGTGTGAGACATAATGTTAGAAAAGATTATATTTAAAGTAGAATATTTTCAGATATTAAGCCGTCTTAAGCCGTCTATAAACACTGATAATAGAATGCGACAAATCGCTGTCTTACAGTTTTTCAAAAGGGTCATGTGACCATGAAAACTGGTGTGTAAATAAACTAAATAATATACTGTTGTAAATGAAATATATTTAGTGGAAAACCTATTTAAAGAGAAAAATTAACAAAAGTCTCACAATTAACTCACATTGAAGTGGTTCTAAACTCTTATGAATTTCTTTCATCTGTTAAAAACAAAACAGGATAATCTGAAGAATGCAGGAAAAAGCAGTCACTGACTTTCATAGTAGAAACAAAAAACATATATAGAAGTCAATGGCTGTTTTATTTCAGTACTCTTCAGTATACCTTAGTGTTGGGCGATATACGAAATTTTCAGATCGCCATATCGTACCCCTGTGAGATCGCAGATACTATCGCATAGGGTTGCGGCAGTGTTAGGTTTATGTATATATAATATTTGATTATTATATTTAACCATATCTAAACATATTTAATAACCTTTCGGCTGATTTTTTTACTTATTTAATAACCTACTGCATTTGCATGACGTTTGATCTTGGATAATAATTCAAACCAATACAAATAACCGCACTCTTACAGCTAAGCTGACACTGAAATTATTTCAAACAAGACTAGATGCAACAGTGCGATGCGGGACAGGATTTGATGATGACTTCGGGTTCATGCCGTTATCCTCGGCCCACTGCAAAATGGATATAATATACATGGATGAAAGAAAATGAAATTATTTTTATCTAAGCACGGAAGAAACAAGGATGCATTAAGGTCCTTTCAGACGGGAGGCGAATGGAGGACTCGCCGCCTGCACGTGACTATGCGGTGAAGTTTTCCATGTTTTTGTTCAGTTGAGCGCGGCTTCAGGTCTAATCATCACAAAAGTGATCATCAACAGTGTCACATTTGTATTTGCTAAGATCTAACACAATGTTGCGCTTGGCATATGTGCTTATTGTTTTCTGAAAAGAGTTTCATTTTAGACATGGCTGCGGCGAGTCGGCAATAGCCTATAGCTCTAATATTAAATAGCCTATTTGACCTAAAACTTTTCACTGAGCTCAATAAAATGTTCTTTGATAAGTTATTAATAATCTGCTTAATATTTCTTTAATGCCAAAACGAATGGTAAAATACAGATTGTAATTTAATATAGGCCAGTTTAAAGAAATAAAAAAATACAATTTTAAAAGCCTATATAAATAAATATAGGCCTAACATAATTTTAAATTAAATAGGTTATTTTCTGAAACTGCGCATGTCCGTGTTTATCATTCTATCGAATTGTACACAAGTAAGACACTATATTCAGTGAATATGAAGGAGCAGGCAATGCATGCACTGAAAAAAATTGTCTTTAGGCCCCATAAAAACTTAAATAGGCTATTAATAACGGAAATAAATGATAAATAACTTTTTTTGTGAAAGCAAGAGAGAATCTTGCGGGAGTGCTGTTAAAGGAGTCTCAAATGATTAATGACTGCAACACGTTTTATTCCAGAACATTTGAGATGGTTTCAGAGTTCTTTCATATTCTTCTTCAGTTGTTTCATTTTTACAAATCCCTTTATTTAACTTGTTTCTTAATTAAATCCAGTTTTGTTATTTAGCATATTATTTTTATGCAACAAAGTTGCAAACTAATTTGCTGAGATGTGGCTGTGCCCTCACGTGCAGCTCGCGCTTCAACTGCTGCTGCTGAGACAGAGAGAGAGTGCAAGAGCAATCGAAGTAATTAATTCTTGTCTGAAAGTGTCGGTCAGGTGATGTTGATGCGAGTAGCTGAAGCTGTCATATTATTTGAAGTTAATTCATTATTAGTGATGATGATTCAAAATAATAATACTGTTCACTTCATTCAATAATGCAATTAAAACATATAATGGGTCTACATTAATGCGAAACGAGCTAAATATCGTCTTTAAAATCATCATAGGTTTCAGCTCTTAGCGATATCTTTGCCTATTGTTGCCTATCTTTGCCTAGTATACCTTACTTTTTGTTCAGCAGAAGAAAGAAACTTAATATTAATGTTTGCTTAATATTTTATCAAATTTTTAATATTACACAGAATGTTTTTAAAAAGTGTTGAATTAATACATCCTTTGGTAAGCTATGTTTATACTTGAAGGTATAATTCACCCAAACATGACAAATGACTGGTAATTTACTCTCTTTCAGTCTTTTTATTTTCTTCAGCAGAACATTAAAGACATTTAGCTGAAATCATGATTCTTGGCTGTTCATACAATCTAATATTACTGGCACTTTCAAAGTCAAAAAACCATATACAGGTAAAACAAAGTTAATACCCATGACCCCTTGTAGTCTTGAAGTAAATCTATCATTTATTTTCCTACGACTTAGTCCCTTTATTCATCACGGGTCGCCACAGTGGAATGAACTGCCAACTTATCCAGCATATGTTTTACACAATATTTTTTTCCGTAAAAAAATTGTAAACAAATTTATTACCAGCCGCTGCAAACATTTCAACAACGTCTTTGTTATACCCTGAAGTGCAAAACATCCTGTCATATTATAACATCTTGTGCACAGATCCTTTCTCTTGATGAGATCGCAATGTATCTTCAGGACTCATGGGTATTAGTTTTATGTGCCCTCTCTAGGTTTTCTTGACACTAAAAGTTCTGGTAACCATTGACTTGCATTTTCTAAATCGCCAAGGAGCACAGTTTCAGCTGTGAATCTTCTTTAATGATCTGCTAAAGAATAAAGTACTGTATATTAGCGTGAATCCTCTCTTTGTTGGTGTAGATGGTTGGCATTGGCACCTCAGATGTGAATCTGGACAAATACCGACACACCTTCTGCAGTCTGCTGGGTAAAGATGAAGACAGCTGGGGTTTGTCTTATACAGGTAAACGGGTTCTGTTTGTGAACACATACTTGCGGTCACCTATGCATCATATGAAAACTCTTGTTTGTTTATGCTTTTGTCAGGTCTGTTACATCATAACGGTGACAAAGTGAGCTTTTCGTCACGTTTTGGACAGGGCTCCATTATCGGGGTTCACCTGGACACGTGGCACGGCACCCTCACTTTCTACAAAAACCGCAAGTGCATCGGTAAGAGTCACTGTTCACATGACACTCCTTTCGACTGTGATCATATCTTGTTTTTTGAGTACACATTTTTAGGTGTCACTTTACTGATAGATGAGGTAATGTATGTACAGTAGTGAAGTGTTATTGTTAGAGATGCCAGCTGCTTTTAGTAACCAGAAAAACATGTTTGTGACATTAAGTAAGTCTATGTACAGTGGGGAATATAAGCATTGAACATGACATGTTTTTTTCCTGAGAATAATATTTCTAAATAAGCTGTTGATGTGGAATTAAAGCAGATTTTGGTAAAAATCCAAACAGTACAAACATAAAAATAAAACAAAACTAAAGAAAAATCTGAGAAATGAGTTATGTATAATAACAACGGAGTGACACAAAGAGAAAGTGCTGAACTACTGAAATGTTTCTAACACTTTATATAGAAGGCTTTTTTTGGTGATGGCAGCTTAAAGACGCCTCTCATATGGAGAATGAAGTCACATGAATTGCTCAGGTGTTTTTCACAGACTTCAACAGTGTAAAAATATTGATGGTTTTTTGGGTCTCGTCTATCAAATCTGAGCTTTATTCTGCATTCTCTATTGGATTCAAGTCAGGTGATTGCCTGGGCCGATCTACGGCTTTATTTTCTTTCACTGAAAGCATTTGAGAGTTTCCTTGTCTGTGTTTTGGATCATTGTCTTGATGTAAGCTCCACCCTGTTTTCATCTTCATCTTCCTGAGACAGAGGGTTGCTGAAGAACTACTGAGAGCTTTCAGCTGCTGTCTAGGCTTTCACTGCTTTTCTACACCTTTCTTCATGTGTTCAATACTTTTTCCTTGCGTCATTTTATTTTATTACACATAGCTTAATTCGTAAACTAATTAGATTTGTTTTCTTTGAATCTATGGATTTCTTTGGTTGTTAATAACATCCAGGAAAAGTCCACAGCACCTTTAGAAATATGTTTTGTGAGAAAAATGGCAACGTATTCAATACTTATTTTCCCCACTGTATGGATGTGTGTGGGCAATAAACCTGTTGATTTAAACAAAAAACTGCTGGTCACTATTAAGTAATCATACTTTGTTTTGAAACATTTATTTGCTGAAAATAGTTGCTTATGAAATGTAGCCTCTTTCCAGTGTTCACTTATTATTAAAATAGTTTTTATTTTTAACATTATAATGCATTGTCATATTTTATGTGTCATTTTGTAAATTTGACAGATTGCAGTTCTCCAAGTCATTTAGTTCTATCATTCCTTTTCAGTAATTTTCTATTATTATTATTATAATATTTTGTGTAAAAATGACAGATAATCGTTGGGTTAGTTATCTTTACTTTTTTGTCCTTGGCATATCACATGCGCTCACATTAATTTCTAACAGTGTTACGTAAGCGTGATGGAAATTAACTTTATGTAGATATAAAATATACATTTATTTGATAGACATAGATTGTCATGTACTTTACAATATACTGTTATCAATGTATCTTATATTTTTACAAGGCATACATAGACATTACAGGAAACATTAGGTTATGAAAATTTACCTGGAAATGTGATGGAATTTTTAATAGTAAAAAATGTGTTTAGGAACACTGGCGATAGGATTTACTGTAATATTTTTTCATATGAGAGAAGAACAAGTTTATCACAGTGAAACACTCATTGATGTGTTTAAAGTCCGCATGAGCTGGAAGCTACGACCATTTTTTTTCGTATTGTGACAGTTCCTAGAGAAACAGAATATTAAATTAGAAACAGTGGACGTGGCTTGTTTTTCTACTGCGAGCTGATTGGATGTATTAAGTAGGGTTGGGCGATGTCGACCAATATGGTATCGTGCGATGTCTAATGTAAAGCTGGCGGTGAATTAATTATTTATGAATAACTAATTAATTCATAACAAATTAATTATTTGTAGGCTATCGTTTCAAATACCTGACCTGCATGGTCTTTGTTTTACCCATAACCAAATCATAAATAAAGATAAGTTACACATAAATTACCACCTGTCAATTACTTTTTCCACAGAACTCTGGCATGAATAGGCAGAGTGATCTTAGTCATTATAATGGCGTCGACAAACTCGGTAAAAAAGGTGCACATCTAACAGGAACCAACCAACAGTATGTGAGGTTTTCACTAAAATTACTAAGTACAAGCGTGAAAGTGAAAGATTGAAGCAGTGTACTGATGCTGTGACACATTACCTGATAGATTTAAACGACAGAAGAGTCATTAGATAGAGACAAGATTAATTAAATATCCTGTTTAACAACTATTGTGAGACGCCATCCAGTAGTACATCCTTGATAAACTGTCCGACGTGCACTGCTCGCTAAGCTTTTGTGCTCAAAGCACCCACTAACTGCCTAGAGCTCATAAGTGCGCATATGCTGCAGCGCATGACAGAGTGTGTGTGGTTGTAGTCTCGTGATGTGCATTTTCAGCGGTATAGTGTGGATTGAGATCTTTTCAGAAATGCTAGGTGAAACGCCAGTGAAGACGTGGATCGTTTTCATTCTAAAATGCCATTTTAAACCAGACGTATTAGTGTAAACAGGGCCTAAGTGTGTATTTTTCGCGAGTGGGTTACTGCTGCGACGGGGGCAGGGTGGAGAATTTATCACCCATCTGTGATGAACGATGGCATTGTCTAGCAACCCAACCCTTAAATTAAGTATTTATTTCATAAAGACAGAGAAAAGGGGTGGGGGGCGTGGTTAAGTATGTTAGCCACGCCCAATACCAATACCACGCCCAATATAAGAATTAACTGAAAACAAACAGGAAGTACATTTTCAGTATTAGATTACATGGGCAAACTTTTTTTTGTCTCATTTACATGCAGAGATGAATTGTTCACCACAAAACCAGCAATGTTAGCTAACAAAATCACGGTCAGTTTTGATTTCATGTGTACTTTAACATGTATATTTTGTGTGTGTGTGTGTGTGTGTGTCAGGCGTAGCAGCCACAGAGATGAAGAACAAGCATGTGTTTCCGATGGCCTGCTCCACCGCGGCCAAGAGCAGCATGAAGGTCATTCGCTCTGTGTCCGCTCCCACGTCCCTCCAGTACCTGTGCTGCTCTCGGCTCCGCAAGCTGCTGCCATCCGGCGTGGATGCGCTGCGAGTCCTACCACTGCCGCCAGGCCTCAGACACCTGCTCCACTCCAAACTGGGCTGGGTGCTGAGTCTGGATCACACACACTCACACTCCAACCCGCACACCCCACCGGGACCCTCGTCAGGCAGTGACTCTGAGGGATGCTCCTCGGACCCGGAGGCCTGCCAGCGCAAACGCTGCCGCTGGACCTGAGGCTCGACTCATGACGCACACTTCCCAAAAAACAGAGACACTCCACATGTAGAAACACTGGACGTGTGCTGTCAAGTCACATCAGTGGAGAACAGAAACCTCCAGGTCAGTCCAGCCTGTTTTTCTAGATGCACCGCTGGTAAATACTCATCTTTCAAAGCTCTAAAGGTAGTTTGCAATATCAGGAAACCATTGGGATATATATGTGTATATCGCAGTATTCATAGTCTGTTTTTATTCTGTCAGAAGAAAGAAAGAAAATTCGCCTGTTTTAATACGAGGCATTCGAAACGCACATGCTGTTTGGATTCAGAAAACAAAAGTGATAATACATGACGCTTTACTGAGGGGCAGAAAAACAAAGTTGAGCTGATCTCCTATGACGTTTTGTTTTGGGGTTTTTTAATGACATATTCACATGTCATTTACGCTTCATCAAACATCTCAGCACTTCAAATCATTTCCAGTGTATGTTTCCAACAATCACTGTATGTTTTTTACTCTTTATTTTATCAGGCTTACCAACAGACAGTAAGTAAGCGCAGTGATGTTGTCTACATAAATGTGTTTTAAATACCATTATGGTCAAATGGTGAGGAAAACACTTTATCTTGACAGTTGTTGTCTGTAAGGATCCCTTTGGGCAGTGTGTGTGCGTGTGTGTGTGTGTGACTAGTTTATGTGGTTTATGAGGACAGGGAACTATATAATGACATGGGTATGACTTGAGCCCCGGTCAGATCATACGAATTTGTCATGATTTCAGCATGATTTCCTTGACATAGGGTGTCATGGTGATTCGTAAAACGACAAATGGGCGTCGTGACACAAGATCCAATCGGTTCATCTAGTGTGATGTGGCATAGTTCAAGATAACTGATACCATGTCTGCGACGCCTCACGGCACCATCGCAGAATGTCTAGCATGTTTAATGTTTTTCTTTTGGGTGAGAAGCACATCATTTCTTGGTTATCTCTGCGGGTGCTGCCATTAATGCGCTAGTCAGGTAATCAAAAAATAGGCTGCGTATTTACTTATGGGTGGGTCACGGGTGAATAAGATCAATCATTGGTTATGCAAACTTTAACTACCTTTTCTAAAACTTGAAAATGTTTTAAGCAGTTTTATCTGTCAGACTGGCACAAATATGCAGACTTCATTCCCACAACCAGTTTCTGAGTTCTCTCATCCTTCCAACAGAGTTTGTTCTTCCGAGGTAATCTGGGAACATGTTTAGTCCTGTGAACACATTACGTGACTCCACTACTCAACTAATTTGTTTTGCTCTATGGAACATAGGGATTTAAAGAATGCTTCACTGTGATTGGTGTATCACAAACCTCTGATATATATTTGCTAATTTTTGTCATTATTTTAAAGATTATGTCTTGATGAGCATCGGATTTTTCCTTGCGGCTGCTGATGTGCTTTCATTTTCTCTGTCTCACTCGCAGCAAGCTCAGGGATTGTTTAATAAGCAACCCTGGCAGGAAAATATACATTTAGATTTCAAAGAAATTATCTTAATATTAAAAAGGAATCATACGTTTAATCCTATCCTTGTCGTAACGAATGCCTTTAATAAATGTAGCCTAGTTGTCAGCAAGCATCAATGTTTATTGAGATTGAAATAAGATTAAAAAAATTAAACTGAGATAAAAAAAAATCTTTATAGCAACACTTGTGACTGCTTAGGGAAATAACGCTCATTGTAGACGTTATAGGAAAACTGATCGTGAAGGAACGTGTAGTCTGGCAAATTTGTTACCCATGACAAGTCAAGATTTTATCAAGAAAGAAAATCACATAATCTGACAAAATGACTTTCGTAACCGACAATAAAAATCATGTCATCTGACCAGGGCTTTAGTTGTACTCTATTACGTTGGTTTACTAGGACATGTCTGATTCTCGGAATTCAAAATGCTTGAAAAGCATACTTAATGGGGTGTTTTTACATTCAATATTTGGTAGGGATAGGAGGCCATACAATAAGCAGTTTTTACAGTATAAAATACATTGGACAGTCCTCATAAACCATATATACAAGTGTGTGTATTGAATGTGTATTTCCAGAGACTTTTCTGTTTCCCTGAAAATACCTTGATGCAGTTTTGTCAAACTGACTGATGCAAACTGGAGGTGGTTTCAGTTTTCAATCTGTGCAACACCATCTATCTCTACATGAGGTTCATATTGAATTCATATGGGGTTTATATTGCAGGTTTTGTAATTTGTTGTTTTAAAAAACAAAAAAGAGCAAATCATGTTTTTGTTATGCATAAAGCACTTTTTGCGCTTATTATATGTATAGAAATATATACAGGTCCTATACTGTGTTTTACGCGTGTTGTATGTCATAAGCGCTCTCTTTCTCTCTCTCTTTTTTTTCTCTCTCTCTCTCTCTCGCTCTCTCTTTATCTTTTGTTTGTCTTCTCTCGCTTCTTCAACTCCATACATTTAAGCATGGCCTTTTATACGAGTCAAAAAATAAGGAAAATTATATATGCATTAAAAAAAAGGGGCTGAATATGTTTTTGTTTGTTCTTTTTGAAATCTTAATAAAGGTTTTCAAAAATCAACTTTAGTGTTGCTCTTATTATTACACTGGATTTAAAGTACACTTTTCATCAAAAATAACCAACACAGTCTCGCGGCAATTCATAACTTTTGATTTAGTGGCTAATTCGTATGAATTTGTATGATCTCATTTGTACTAGGGTTGCACGGTTTACCGGTACTATGGCTCCAAATACTGGAGGTGCCACAGTACTTTGTAAACGGTAGTATCGTCATTGACGGTCTATCTATTAAATACATAATGTTGCATGTGGAAAAGTCGTTAAAATGCTCACACGTTTATGGAATAATAGAGCACGTTTTCTGACGCTTCAGTTCGAACGCACATCTGAATCAGTTCATTACTGTTCCTGTTAATATGATTTAGTAGCTACAACAACCACAACAATCTCTTAAAAAGAACGACTCACAAAGTGAATTTTTGAATTATTTTGGATTCTTACGAGATGAGACAAAATAAATAAAATAAAGAAATAAGCAATAGATGACAAACAGGAAACACTGAAATATTTTTGACTACTTCATTTGGCCAAATTTTGTTGGAAACTGATGTTTAGTTACATTTTTTTGAGAAATGCACGGGTATGCGACCATAAGCGTGCATTCAATTTGGAAGTATAAATCAGTCTTAGCAGAGCAGGGTCACATGACTCCATTCGCGGTATGGAAAATAATTTATTTTTAAGAGCTACCTGGAAATATTGGATTGATTATAGGTTGTTTTTTTTTTAATTACTTTTTGATTAATCGCCCAGCCTTATCAAGTAGGCCTATTATTACAAAAATATAGTATTTCTGACAATTTTCTTTATTTCATAGATTTCAGTTATGAATTACAATATCGCATTACTGTAAGGTATCACGATACTTCAGCTGGTATAGTATAGTAACGTGAATCAATGCTATCGCGACAACCCTAATTTGTACGATATAGTATGATTTGCTTACCCCCCAATAACGGTTGGGTTTAGGGGCAGGGTTGGATGCCACGCCTCCTTTTTAAAAACTTACATTTTTGTATGACTGACCTCGAATTTGTACTAAATTAGGACTGGGCGATAAAATTAGTATCAATATTGATTGACCGAACACCATTGTCAATATGGATTTAAAAAAAAAGATTTGGTATGAAGTTTCGATATGAAGGCTATAGTTTTATTAAAATGTGGCTGCTGAACACGCAACTTGGAGGCAGTGTCAATAAGCTTAGGGTGTAAGTTTGTAATTTCCAGTAGAGGCGGGCGACTTTGACGATGCGCATATGGAAGTGTCGCGCACGTGAACTGCGCACATTTTTCAGCCGCACCTAGTTGAAAACATTGGAACTTTTCCGAATGCCGCAAGCGCACCGCAATTCATGTAAGTAGAACTAACCAATCTGCTTCACACTTTGTATGGAATATACACATTTCAGTAATAACGGTAGACTAATAACCTCAGACACACACACAGTGCACCCAAACACTGCAGTGCTTTTTACTTTTCTCCATAAACCTGCATCGGTGCTGCAGCAATGGTAATGCGAAAATGAGTGCTGTATATAGCAGCAGTGAGGAGATTGTAAATAAGGATTTAAGAACGCCACCAGAGTGGCTTTTTGGTTTCTTTTCTTGTGCATCCCAGCCACTAGCACCCTATCTGAAAGATTTTTTTAGCATAGTGGGTAATGTAGTCATTCAACTTCACAATTTGTAATGTTGCAGTATGTATTTGAATAATGATGGCTGGTTCCTTTACTTGAAAGCTCAGATTTGATTATCATAATTTATGTTGTTTACAGAGTTTGTTCACACATTAAAGTTTGCTTTGATTGTTCAGTATTTACGCTTTATCACTGCACACACTTTGTAACATTATCATTTAAGAGTCTCTTTAACGCTAATCTGTATTTTATTATGATGAGGTGAGATATTTTGTTTATTAATTTGCCTTAGTAATGTTGGTAAATTAAATCCTAATTGGTAAACATTTCTAATATTCCTAAATGTATTGTTAAAAAATATTCAATAATTGATAAAATCGAATGAAATGAAACATGATATCGTTATAATTGTTTTTGTAATATCGCGAGGCCTTATACGACTTAACCACTAAACTGACAAAAACGTAAAATAGTTAAGTTTCCTCGGGAGATCAGGCTGAAAATAACATAATAATGCATTTGTAATTCCTTCATCAAATTAAGGTCTTAAAGTTTTGAAATCGTGTCCATAAAGTCAAAGTTTTCTATGCACTTCAATAATAATAATAATAATTATTATTAGTATTATTATTACTATAAATTCCTTCAGTATTTGTTTTTTAAATGAAGACCCATTTTCTCATGATTTGCATCACTGAATTGTTTGTTTTCTGAGGAACAGAACAAAATGAATTTTACACTTTAAAATGTGTATAAAACTAGAAATTTTTCTGAGCGTGATGTCTTATACTGGACAAAACTGTGCAGTGCAGCAAACCTACAAAGCTGATTCATGATACTTGATTAATTTAGAGTACTGTGAAAAAGTCTTAGGCCACTAGTATTTTCATCAATAACAACAAAAAAGGTTTAAAGTCCGTAATTTCAACGCAATCTCACAGCAATTTGTAACTTATTGATTTAGTTAGTAATTCGTATGAATTTGTACGATGTAATTTGTACGATTTGCTCATCACCCAATGACGGTTGGGTTTAGGGGCAGGGTTAAGTTCCACACCTTTTTTAAATCATGCATTTTCAAACGATTGAATTCTTACGAATTAGCCACTAAACTGACAAAACGTAAAATACTTACATTTTCTCATGAGATCGGGCTGGTAATTTCTGTATTTTTCTGTAGCATGTCAGTTTAAAATATCATAAACATTATTTTTGTAATTAATTGTTATTCTACAATGAGATTATTGTCGGATAACAGCCAGTGCTCCACACAGAGATCTGATCTGATCATCATTCAATCTGTCTGGAATTGCATGAAGAAACTGAACAAACTAAATCCAGAAGAACTTTGGCAACATCTCTAAGGTGCTTCAAAAAAACTGCCTGAAAAGCTACACTGTAAAACCCCAAAAGTGAAGGTAACTCAAACCATTTGAGAAACCTGATTGCAACAAACCATTTAAGTTCAAAACTCATCTGTGAACTTGCTCCATTTGAGTAAATGAAGCAGTTTGAGCACAGTAAAACCCGATGAATGAAGAGAACTCAAACCAACGGAGTACTGTAAAACCCAAATGTCAAGGCAACTCAAACCGTTTGGGGAAACCGATTGCTACAAACCATTTGAGTTAAAGTAAAGAGGTATTTAATTAACTCATTACCTTCAACACTGAGTTCAAAACTCTTTTCAAATGAGTAGAATTAACTTTCAGTCACTTTTGAATTAACTACACTCATTTCATTTAATAAAGTTGACTGTTGGGTTTTACAGTGTACAGTACTGTTGAAAGTTTTCTTGTGTAAAAATGCTGCATTAAAATAATGCATTAATGTGTTTTATTTATCAATTAAAATTCTATTAACTAAATCAAATTAATATTTTGTTATGACCACACTTTGCATTTTAAACACTTGGTACACTAATTTGCCTATTGTTGTTATCCATTAATTTTCAAATGTACTTTTTTTTTACAAGAGAGGCTAGAAAAATGGTGAAGCTCTGTGTTATTATGTTTTAATTTTATGTCATTCAAATGGCCAAATTATGACTGAGGACAGTTGAATGTGCTGGCCAGTTTGTTATTTGACTAATAAATAACAATAGGCCACCGTTTTTAATGTAAAACTTTAACAGATTCCTGTTTTTTCTAATAATATATGATGTAAATTGTATTTTAAATATTTTTCATATTTCTTTACTGTAAATCTTTAGGAAATATTTTGGTACATTAAAAAGTCTGGTTAAGATGATAATTCAGCTAAACATGGGGCTTAAAATGTCATTAAAATGCAGTATTTAAATCTAATAATTACATATCAATTGAGGCTTATAACTGCAAAAAGGTCTACATTTTGAGAGAGAAAAAAAAACAGAAAAAGAACCAGCACATTCACCAGGCTGACTACATATAATATGCCTTTGAGCGTGTTTATTAGTCTATAAGAAACTCTCTTCCGCGCGCATGAGGTGATTGTCAGCATTCTCTGTCAGTGACGTCGCGTTCTAAATATTCGATCAGCATTCTATAAAAGCCTTCAGTCCTCTGTCAGTTCTCTCTTAGTGCGTCGGGAGTTGCTGTTGTACTTGACCAAGGTAAGTTCATTACTGACGGTACGAGTGGAGCCACGCCAATTTCACGAAGTCCGCTTCGTGAAGCTTCACTCGGGCCCGTCTGTGTGAAGTTCTTCGCAGTCAGCGTACGTAAACGCAGTAACGCAAAGACTGTTACGTGTTTGTTGCTCGAAATGTGCCGTCCAGCAGCATCCGGCAATCATTGGCACCCGGTTTGCTCGCGTACTCCCTGAGGTGAGTCGGTCCATGCACGCTCAGTGGGTGATGCTACACGGGGCTCTGAGGACCCTCAGGGAAACACA